>NW_015167580.1:20437-107211 GCF_001447785.1 Gekko japonicus | reverse complement strand
GATGGAGCAACGTCTCCCCCTACAGGCCAAAATGAGTTAAACTGGCATTAGCTTACGTGAGTTCCACATTTCACATGCAAGTATGAGGGAATTTGAGGCAAACATCTTAGCAGGATTTGACTGGCATCTCTTGCACCCACACTTTTCTATGACAGATGGAAATGCACCTTCGGATCCTGCCAGAGCTTCTTTCCTCTGCTTCCACCTTTCTAGAGGGGCCTCACGCTCTACTTGTGACACCCTCTTATGAGGATTGTGTGGGTAGGTCTTGATCTGGACATGGCTATTGGCGAGACCACCTCTCCCCCTATGCTCTGCCATGACAGCTTCACTCATTGGAGCAGGGTCTTTTGCAGGTTCCAAACTGCAAATGGGCACAATCAACAACTGCCCATTCACGTGCCTTCTTAGATAATCATATGGAGCAGAGGTCCATCAGTGGCTATTAGCCACAAGGTATAGATAGGGACTCTGGGGCAAGTGATGCTCTGTCATCTTGGTGCTTGGGGGAGGTCTAATGTCCTGGCCCCTCTGGTGGACCTCCTGATGGCACCTGGTATTTCTGGCCACTGTGTGACATGGAGTGTTGGACTGGATGGGGAACTGGCCTGATCCAACATTGGCTTCTCTTATGTTCTTATGTTCTCCATTGTTCCATTGTTCTCCCACACACACACACACACACACACTTGTGTAATGGCCTGCTTGAGGAAGTCAGGAAGGCTCCCACTCTCCTGGCTTTCAACAAACTATGCAAATCTGAAATAGTCAAGATGGCTTTGCTATACAAGTGATAAGAATTGCACTACACTAAATGATTCACAAAGTTACTTAGAAAAATTATTAGGGACTGTGGTCTATACTGCTGTATATAGCTTGTTGAAGCTAGGGTCCTGCTGTGGACTTTTGCATCACTCCATGTGTCATCTTAATACCTATGCTGTGCTTCAGCTCTGTTTTTAGACTTCTGGTTGGTTCTGCGATCCTAATCCCATCGCACTGGTTATTGAATCTCCAATCTGTCGATCGTATTGACTTTGTGTAATCCAACTGAGAAAGGTGGACAATAGATAACATATGAGCCCTGTTTTTCCAGGGAAGGGCGGCCTAAAAGTCAAATTTAATTAATAAATAAGAAAATAAATAAATATTAGGAAATATTAGAAGGATGTTGGTGCTTGGGAGGAGAAAGTGGAACCAGAAGGCCTTTCTCTCCCTATCAGAAATCTCTGTGATCAAAGACATTCCAGCCACAGATCAAACTGAGCTCTGTCGTTATACTGAGTTCCACTCTCTGAGGAGAATGAGAGAAGGTTTTTGTCTCAGTTCCTCATCAGATTTTACCACTGTGGAACTGGCTGATACTGGTGGACCACATGTAACAGTAATAATCTGCCTCGTCTCCAGGCTGGGTGTTCGTGATGGTTAAAGAGCCAACGTTCCCAGAATCAGAGGCTCACAAAGTTACTTAGAAAAATTATTAGGGACTGTGGTCTATACTGCTGTATATAGCTTGTTGAAGCTAGGGTCCTGCTGTGGACTTTTGCATCACTCCATGTGTCATCTTAATACCTATGCTGTGCTTCAGCTCTGTTTTTAGACTTCTGGTTGGTTCTGCGATCCTAATCCCATCGCACTGGTTATTGAATCTCCAATCTGTCGATCGTATTGACTTTGTGTAATCCAACTGAGAAAGGTGGACAATAGATAACATATGAGCCCTGTTTTTCCAGGGAAGGGCGGCCTAAAAGTCAAATCTAATAAATAAATAAGAAAATAAATAAAGATTAGGAAATATTAGAAGGATGTTGGTGCTTGGGAGGAGAAAGTGGAACCAGAAGGCCTTTCTCTCCCTATCAGAAATCTCTGTGATCAAAGACATTCCAGCCACAGATCAAACTGAGCTCTGTCGTTATACTTAGTTCCACTCTCTGAGGAGAATGAGAGAAGGTTTTTGTCTCAGTTCCTCATCAGATTTTACCACCGTGGAACTGGTTACCACTGCTGTACCACATGTAACAGCAATAATCTGCCTCGTCTCCAGGCTGGGTGTTCGTGATGGTTAAAGAGCCAACATTCCCAGATTCAGAGGCGGTGAACCTGTCCGGGATGCCATCTCCCCTGCTACCACCTGCATAGTGTATGAAGCGGGGGCTCTGTCCAGATCTCTGTTGAACCCAGGCGATGGTATTCTTGCTGCTATCAACAGTGCAGGAGAGTTTTGCCGTCTGGCCAGGAGACACCGACTGTGAGGGAGGCTGAGTCAAAGTTGGCTGTGAAGTGGCACCTTTATGAAACGGGGGTGGGGGGAGAAAAACTTGTGTGTTTGATTCATTTTCTATTGTTGCAAATGCCACTATATCATCTGTACATTCTTACTTTAAATACAAAATACAGACAGCTTTGTTGTTATTTCTGTAAATTAGACCAGAATCCTGAGCACGTCTGCTCAGAATCCTGCACCAGTCTACGCTATTAGGTTTACTCCCAGGAAAAAAATTCTTAGGATTGTATTTATACTTACCTGAACAGTAACTGAGTAATGTGAGAAGACACAGGACCCAGGCCATGGCTAGAAGCAAAATCCGTTTGAATTCCCAAGGCAAATGTATATCTAGGGGATCCTCCTTCATTCTTAAAACCCCCAGAAACTGCAGAGGGGCCCTGTCATGCAAATTTCTTGACATTCATTGGCTTTACAAGAAATGCCACACCTTCGGCAAACACATGTGGCATTCTAGCCAGGCCAGTGAACATAAAATAGATTTCTGTGAAGTTTTGTCCCTGTGTGCAAGTCTCCTTGCTTTGTCAAGCACAAAAGAGGCGAAGCACTTACACAAATCAAAGTGGCGGAGGCTGCAGTGTACAGCAGGCAGACCCTAATTCCTTAAAAGAGGCATTTGCAGGGTATTTTGGTTGGAAGAAATTGCAGCAGGCAGGGAAATCAGCAGGTAAAAGGTAGCAGGGTTATTCCTTCCCATTCCTGCCAATTCTCCCCTGCAACTTCTCCCAGCAGTATGTTTCCTCTTCCCCCCCCCCATCAGCAGACTTTTCTTCACAACCAGCTGCAAGGGGGGGGAGGCAGATTTGCCATCTTGTGATTGGGAACAATCTGGAGATTTTGGGGGTGGAGCTTGAGAAGGGTGGGGTTGGGAGGGGAGGGAATTAAAGGGGGTAAAATGCCATAGAGTCCACCTTCTAAAATGGCCGTTTTCTCCAGGTGAACTGATCTCTGTCACCTGGAGATCAGTTGTAATCCCAGGAGATCTCCAGTTACCACCTGGAGGCTGGCAACCCTGGGTGGGGAAAATATAAACCCTGACCTCAGTGTGGATGAGTTGACCTGTGAGGGCATCTTTGTGTGGCTTCCCACCAGCTGATTCTCTGCTGTAAATGCCCCACCCTTCAGCCTGTGTTATAGTTACAGTCCCTGAAGTGCTAATGGAAATTATGAATCAACATCTGAACTGAACAACATCCACTTACAAATATTTAAAATGCTCTGAATCGGAAGAAAATTCTGTGAGAACACACAAAACTTTCCACTGTGACAGTCTGGCACCTTGCAGTCGGGTGTCGATTTCTGTGGCAGAGAGAGATGGAAAAGACTCTGTCTAAAGTGCAGACTCATGATGAGCAGACTACTCCCCTCTGTTTCAGAAATCTGGTATTCATTATAGCTTGGGGATTAGTGATTTGTGAGGGGGGCAGGCATGGAATGGGCAGCTCTGTGTGTAGCTGTACAGAGGTCTGCATTTTAAAAAAAAAATACTTTGAGTTCTACTCTCTTTTTTTTTTTAGTATTTTTATTAATTTTCAACACTTTACCAAGATACACTTCCATATAAACAATAACAACATACATGTAGACATATACCACCACCACCCATCACCCCCCCACCAATTCCGCCACTATCTCTATATTACACATAACTTTACAACACACCTTAGTTCTCAAACTTCTTAGTTTCCCTTCTATACCATTACCAAACTACAAACTTGCAGTTACACACATCCAATAGTAAGAACTTTTCCATTTCCCTCTTTCTCTTCTCCTTAGTCCTTCTTCGTGTTAACTCCCTTGGAGAAAGTTATTCAGTTACATTTCTTTTAGTTCCAACTTATCATTAGACTCATTAATTCTTAGTATTCTATGGCTAGACTATTTTTATCTTTCCATCCTTCCACTTATTTCATCATTTCACTTTTTAAGAGCACAAATATAATTATCAATACCCAAAAATATATCATAAAGAATAATAACACTCAAATTACTTCATTTGGTGCATCTGGTCCCTCTATATATCTCTTTATCTTATATGCAAACTAATTCCTCAGTTCATTTCCTAAATATCATACTTAAATCAACAAAACCCATAAATCAATACATATTAAAGCTAGATATTTCATTCCCCCAAATTCTTCTATAACATCTTAAAAGCAATACAAGGCATTATATTTCCATGAACATTTGTAAAAGCACTAATATGGTTATCAATACCCAGAAATATAACAGTCAATCACGCGCAAATTACTTCATTTGGTACTTCTGGTCACCCTGTATATCTCTTTGTCTTATACGTAGGCTTATTCTACAATTCATTTTCTAAATATTATACTTAATCCATAAATCAATGCATGCTATTTCATTCCCCCAAATTTTTCTATAACATCATAAAGGCAATACAAGACAACCCAAAATATTTCCATGGGCATTTTGTCATGTTCATTTCATTTCATTCACATAAATACAGAATTGGCATTCAGTCTATTATATTGCTTACAAACCAGATATAATCAACCATATATAAGTTCATATAATTTCATTTGTTTTCTGTAGTCCTTTAACTTTTTGCCTCGTAGCAACTTATCTACATGTTGTTTTTCCAATCTATCTATATGTTGACTTTCTTTACACCATTGGCCCTTCCCTCTAATTTTCACTCTCTTCTGTATTTTTGCCAAAAAGCCCCAACTCTCCTTCCGTTTATCTTTTTTATTTTTTGTCTCACCTCGACCTTGTCCATCTTTCCTCTTTTTGTCCTTTTTTACAAATAAAATTCTATATCTCCTTCCCTTTCTTCTAGTCTTTCCTTGTCTCTTTCTGTCTCTTAGTATCTTCCCCTTTTGACTTGTAGCTTGGGAGCATGGTGATTCTATGTCCTCTTTATCTTCCTGCGGTTCTCCAGCCTCTTCCACGTTCCTTTTAGGTGATTCTTGATTTTCAATTTCAATTACCTGAGTAGGGGTTTCATAAAAGCTTGCAAATGCTTTACCTATTGCTTTTTGTAATCCCTCTTTTAATGTCTTAGATAGCTCTTCTTCCATAATCTGCATAAACTGTTCTACAGACATGTCCGTCTCTTCCTCCCCCATATCCGCCATTTCTTAAACGAAAGCGTCCTTCAACTTTTAAAAGTTACTACTTACAGTCAAGCCTCTTATGAAGCTGGGGTGCAAAGAGCACTTCACATACAAAAGCTTTACTTTCTCAGGGAAACGACAGAAATTGTCCCAAATAATCCGAAATAGGTATAAATTACTCAGCTTCTCTTTGTCTGGCCGCTTCCTTCGTCCTCCTTTCGCTGACCATTTCGGGGCAATATTTTCCTCAGTGATGTGTGCAATGTTGAGAAGGTTTCTTCATTTCTTGCAATCCAATGTAGCGGTTAAGATAAAAACAGGACGGAGGCTGCAGCTACGGGGAACTTGGCAGCCATGTTCCCCTCCACTCATCCGTGTCTGCTTCGAGGTAGGCAGTGGTCACCTCTCCGCTGTGCCAAAAACGGGAAGGGCCACCACAAAGCCTCCTGCCCCAGACCTCTCTCCAGGAGGTCTGGTGGGGCTACCCGGGAGCCGGGAGAGCCCCAAAGAACACGAAAGGGAATCGGGTGTCGGGAGCTCAAAGAACTCCCCACCCGTTTCTCTTCAGATCGCATAAATCTTTCGCCTTTTACTTTGAGTTCTACTCTCGAAGAGAATTTCTATAAAATGATATGTCATTCGTATGTCTCCAGGAAAAATAGCTAGAATGTATAAAGATATCTCGAATGAGCGCTGGAAATGTGAACAGCATGAAGGGACATTTTATCATCTTTGGTGGACTTGTGATAAAGGCCAAACATTTGCATGCAGACTCATTTTCTAATACAGAAGATTAATGTCCGATTTAAACCAGAGGCTTTTTTGTTGGGAATAATGGACAGACAGCTAGATAAAAGACATGGTACTTTGTTTTTATACATGGCAATGGCGGCAAGACTTTTATATGCTCAAAAATGGAAGAGGTCTGCATTTTAGAGGTGAATGATGAGACCCTTGCACATTCCTTCAGCCACTTTTGTGAGTCTGATGAGGATGCTTGAAAAAATAGGAACCATTTGGCGTTCCGGATAAGTGTCTCTGTGTGGGTGTGTTTGCTCATCACTAGTTTTGATACACATGAGTTGCGTTTGGAGACACTGACAGCACCATCCTAGAGTTACACTCTTCTAAATCCATTGAAATCAAAGGTATCACTCTGCTTACTATGACCCTGTTTTGTTTTTTTGAGCAGGGAATGTGTCTTCAGACCACTTCCAGCAAACCCTAGACCAGGACGGATAATATTAATGTGTATATCCAATGTGTGAATACAGAAGCCAGTTTGGTGTAGTGGTTAAGTGCATGGACTCTAATCTGGGAGAACCGGGTTTGATTCCCCACTCCTCCACTTGCACCTGGCTGGATGACCTTGGGCAAGCCGTAGCTCTGATAAGAGCTGTCCTTGAAAAAGAGCAGTTTCTGTCAGAGCTCTCTCAGCCCCACCTACCTCACAGGGTGTCTGTTGTGGGGAGGGGAAAGGAAAGGAGTTTGTAAGCCGCTCTGAGACACCTTTGGGTAGTGAAGGGCGGGGTATAAATCCAATCTCTTCTTCTTCTTCATACCTGCTTATACATCAAGCTGAATGTTGGCAGCCAATTTGCATTAAAAGCGTAATTGTGTTGTCTCTATGCTACATTAATTACTTTTTCTCAAAACATTCCAGCTTTATTTATTTTTTAAAGAATAATTGGTACCTAGCCCAAAATGTTAGCAATGGGCCCAGAAGTTTGTTCGTTCTTTAATGAGCCAGAGCAAGGGGAGAGATGTTCCTGGTTGGCAGACATCGGGAGGAAGCATGCCCAAACTGACTCCAATGTTTGTGGATCGACTGCCAAGAAAATCAGGAGTAAACTGAGTGTGCGGAAAAGGTCAGTGTTGTGGATGTCCCATTTAGAACCTGAGCTGCACTTAAACCAACAGCTTTTTTTAAAAAAAGAAGAAGAAGCAGGCAACGCAAAGGGCAGAACTGGAAGTTCTGAACAAACCAGTGTTAATAATAAAATGTACTACTGACAGTATGTTTTACTGACATGAATTTCCTTAGGCTGCCCAGTTCAGTATCAAAGACAGCATTCAGTCACAACAGGACAACCCGCTGCACTGAATGAACTGATAGCAACCCAGCATAGAAGCATTTCAATGGCATCTCTCTGGGGTTTGATAGTTTTCTGTAATGGATTTATTTGAGACAATCAGGCATGACGGCTGTATGTTTAATGTGCTATTCAGTCACCACACATTCTTCTGGCAGCCGGCAATGTGGAATCATCTGGTCAGGGCTGGTGTGTTCCTGTCTTGGAGACAAGATTTGGACCAGGGATGCTGAGAATTTGAAGTGGACATGATTGCCAAGCAAACGAATCTTGATCGAACCCCCTTGCCCTCTTCTGTGGCAAGCCTGATGATGTCACCTCAGTCTTTTCCATCAAAGTCTACTTGGGTACCACACCAAGCAGTGCTGGACCTGGAAAATGGTGCTACATGGCCAGGTTTGTATAATAAGCATGTAATGTAAAGTGAGCTGTCAAGTCCCTTATGTTGACCCAATCAGGGAGTTTTCAAGGCAAGAGATGAGCAGAAGTTATATGCTGTGGCCTTCCTCTGCATAGCAACCCTGGTCTTCCTTGATGGTCTCCCACCCAAGTACTGACCAGGGCCAACCCTGCTTAGTTTCCAAGGTCTGATAAGCTTAGGCTAGACTGGGTGATTCAGGCTGCTACAAGCAAGGGTGTAGACTTTCCAATTTCCCGGGGGGGGCTGGGGCTGGGCCAGAGGCATTGCTTTGCTAGGAGCAAGGGTGGCTCCCGGGGGAGGCTGACCAGGGCCAACCCTGCTTAGTTTCCAAGGTCTGATAGGCTAGACTGGGTGATTCAGGCTGCTACAAGAGAATAGGTCAAAAATAATTAGGTAACTAAATCCAGACCTCTCTGCACTGATTCCAAGTAGTATCTGTTTTGGTCTGCTTGAAATTTCATGAGAATAAGAAGAAGAAGAAGAAGAAGAAGAAGAAGAAGAAGAAGAAGAAGAAGAAGAAGAAGAAGAAGAAGAAGAAGAAGAAGAAGAAGAAGAAGAAGAGGGGGTTATGCCCTGCCCTTCACTACCCAAAGGAGTCTCAGAGCACCTTACAATCTTCTTTTCCTTACCCTCCCCACAACAGACACCCTGTGAGGTGTGCCACAGGTCAAAGGCTCTCAAATCATTTAATTCTAGCAAACGTAGGGCAAGATGGACCACATATTTTGCATGGGACAGCTAGTGCTGTGTGGCGATCTGGCTGGAGTTAATAGGCTGGAAATTCCTGCCCTGGAGAAGAGATTTGGCCAAGGTGGCTGTTCAATCTCTTCCAGTGCTCCAATTCAAATGGCCTTGAGCACAGAGTTCCATAATGATTTCCTCAGTCTCAGGAGGACAACTGAAGGTTTTTGTCTCAGTTCCTCATTAGACTGCAGCACTGTGATACGTACCATCAGCCTTTTGCGCAACACAGAAATAATCAGCCTCATCTTCAGCCTGGACATTAGTGATGGTTAAATAGCGTGCACTCCCAGAGCTGGAATCAGTGAACCGATCAGGGATCCCTTCTCCCCGGGTGCTGCTGCCAGAGACTACAAAGTGAGGGCCCTGTTCTGGTCTTTGTCGAACCCAATGAAAGTTATATAAACTTCCACTGACAGTGCAGGGCAGTTTAGCCGTTTGTCCCGGGGACACAGACAATGTGGCAGGCTGAGACAAACTTTCCTGTGAATGGACACCTTTACCAAAAAAAGAGAGCAAACAACATGAATTAGATTCATTTTCCATGCTCTTAAATACTGCAAGAAGCACTATTTTCTCCTTGTAAATTCACAACACAAGTTGCTTTATAATTGGCTCATGCAGAGTTAGTACTCCACAATCATACCTGAAAAGTAACTAAGGAGTGTCACCAGAAACAGGACTCAGGCCATGATAGAAGTCTAAAAGAGTTTTCAGTTCCCAGGACAAAAGATATCTGGCTGGGACCATACCAACCTTTCTGAATTCCCCCTTAAGAACTTAGGAAGGGCCCCAGCATGCAAATATCTTCACGCCCATTGACTCTACAAGAAACAGATCTTCTCCAATAGGGACATGTGACAACCTAGTCAGACTAATGGGCAGAGAATTAATTTGCATGCCATTTCTTCCCATGCTTGGAAGTTTCTTAATCAATGTAAATACAGATATTTTGAGAGGGTAGCCGGGTTGGTCTGCAGTAGAAGAGTTCGATTCAAGCCCAATAACATCTTGGAGAGTGACAAGATTTTCAAGGCATAAGGTTTTGAGTGTCAAAGTCTATACCTTGAAAATCTTGATCGTTTCTATGGTGCTACTGGGTTCTCTAGCTCTTCATAGGCCCCTGCCACACGGCAGGGGAAAAGCCTCTAAAGGTGCAGCTTTTAAAAGCCGCGCCAACGTTGAGACGCCGCGGCGGGATCCCACGGATCCCCTGAACTGTGCATGTCGGAGCATGCGCAGTTCGGCTACGGGCCGGGGTTGTGCCGGCGCAAGGACACGCCGGCGATCAAACGCCCGGCTTGCCACGCCGCTTCCCCTTGAACCACCAAGGTAGGTGGTTGCAAGTTGAGGCGGATTTTCGCGGGGAAGGGCCAGTTCGGGGGCGGAAGCACAACGCTTCCCAGATGTTGTGGTGTGATTGCGCCGGTTTGATCCACCCCCGAACTGTCCCGCTCCCGGCCCAAATCGCCTAGTGTGAACGGGACCATAAATAAAGAAGAAGAAAAACCACTTGGGCTGCAATCACACACACTAAATAATCCACTTTCAATCCACATTCAGTGCACCTTTGAATTGGATTTTGCCAGTTCACACAGAATTTAAAGTGGACTGAAAGTGGATTATTTAGTGTGTGTGACTGCAGCCTTGTAGTGTTAAAAGCTGACAGGACATGGAATACAGAACTACATATGACTTTGGAAAGCACTTTGGCCATACAGGGGGAAGTCACAGGGGACGATCTGCAGGCAGGAGTTGGAGAGGTCACTCCTTCCCACAATTCCCACATGCAGGGAGGGGTTCCTGGCCAGATATTATCCCTGCAATTCTAGATAATGAAGCATCTGGATTGAAGGGTGCAAGTAACTTGGGCCAGCTGGATTTGAAACAGATAACCAACTTGTGGCTTTCTCAGAGGCGCATCAGGAAGTAGAAATACAGGTAGAACATTAATGTTCTTAGATCTATTCATTTCTATTCAGACTTTCCTCTCAGGAGCTCCAGGCAAAGTACATAATTCCTCCCACTTCCATTTGATCCTCATAACAACCTTGTGAGGTAGATTAAGCTGAGAGAGAGAGAGACTAGGCCAAGACTGTGCTTTGAGTTTCATGACTGAGTGATTATTTGAACCCAGGTCTCCCTAATGCTAACTAGATATTGAGATTGATTGAGGTTTAGTGAGGTACAAAGTTGCATCAAACTGACAGGGATTCATCTCTGTGCTTGAAGGAGCATGAAGGACAAAGAAAAAAACCCAACATATTTTACTAAACAATTTTCTGCTTGATTTCATGCATGGGTGCAGGTTGAGCAAAGGTTATCTCTGGTGATTTAATTCTAACATGGAGCAAAACCTCCCCCTGCAGGCCAAAGGGCAGAAGAGCAAGCATCCCTTTTGGTGTGTACTCCATTCACACTCCAAAAAAAAAAATTAGCTCTTATGTATCATTTACAGGGACTCCTACTCACATATCAGGAAAGCTCTCTGTACACTATCTTCTTGATCTTCTTGATATGCACAGTCAACATGCTGTGTGAACATGTATTTTCCCCACACAAATACATAAGACAAGGAGGAGGAGGAGGAGGAGGAGATTGGATTTATACCCCGCCCTTCACTACCTAAGGGAGTCTCAGAGCGGCTTACAAACTCCTTTCCCTTCCCCTCCCCACAACAGACACCCTGTGAGGTAGGTGGGGCTGAGAGAGCTCTGACAGAAACTGCTCTTTTTCAAGAACAGCTGTGCCAGAACTATGGCTTGCCCAAGGTCATCCAGCCAGGTGCAAGTGGAGGAGGAGTGGGGAATCAAACCCAGTTATCCCAGGTTCGAGTTCGCGCACTTAACCACTACACCGAACTGGCTCTCAAATTGTGCTGTCAAGTTGCAACCGCCTCACGGTGACCCCATGAAGTTCCATCCCAGGGGATTTTCAAGACAATAGATGAACAGGAGTGATTTGCTATTGCCTTCTTCTGCATAGCAGCATTGGTCTTCCTTGGTGGTCTCCCATCCAAGTACTGACCGTGGCTGACCATGCTTAGCTTTCAAGCTCTGATGAGATGGGACTAGTCTGGGCTAATAAGGCTGCTATAGATGTGTGTGTGTGTGTGTGTGTGTGTGTGTAAAGTGCCATCAAGTTGCAGCTGACTTATGGAAACCCCAGCAAGGGGCTTTCAAGGCAAGTGAGAAGCAGAGGTGGTTTGCCATCACCTTCTTCTGCAGTCTTCCTTGGAGGTCTCCCATTCAAGTACTAACCAGGGCTGACCTGCTTAGATTCCAAGCTGCCTTCCCTCCCACACAATTACATACCCACATAAAAATCTGGGTTTCCTATCGCTATACCTGTGCAGGAAAATATGCATGTTGACTAATTCAACACAAAATGATGAATGCACGTATTGGAAGGATAACTAGAAGGGCACTTCCCTGGAACCTCTATTATGTCTGAGAATGGTTCTCTTCTATGCTTCCATTCTCTCTAAGAGGTGCCCTGAAAATAGTTTACAAAAGACAGGAAAGCAGTAGGAAAGCAAAAGCTTCCCTATCTTCCTTTAGCAGAGGTTTTGGTCTTACTTCCCCTTCTAAATGTATCACTGTGGGTTACGTGACGCCATCATCTACACCACAGTAATATGTAGCCTCATCTTCTGGCTGCACCTCTGTGATGGACAAATACCGATCACCACCTGATTTGGAACCAGAGAATCGATCTGGGGTCCAGCTGTATCTGTTGCTGTCACCATGCAGCAGACGCCGAGGAGGCTGCCCCTCTCTCTGCTGATACCACTCCACACTGTAGCCTCCATACCCACTGCTCAGATGGGAAGAGAGTCTCACTGTCTTTCCAAGAGCCACAGACTCTGAGGATGGCTGGGTCAGTGTGGGCACAGAGCTGACACCTGGAAATATAAAGAGTAAGTATTAATGAGAGGCTGGAGTTTGCATTTGAAATCTGAGCAGTAAGTAAGAAGAAGAAAAATAGTCCAAGTCATGCTGGGGGGGGGGGATCAAGGATTCTTTGCCTGCTGATTAGTGCTTTCCTTCTTAAGCTGCTCCTGGACTTCAGATCCACCTTCTATGCAAACTGCTTGCTTGCCCATTGACTACAAAAGCTGCTGGAGGACCCTCTCCCTTTTGGTCTGGAAGACTAAAACCATCAAACAGATGGCCTTTTTTCATTGCAGAGCACTTCTTTCACCCTATCCGAAGACACACAAACCTTTAAATGTATTCCCCACTTAGCACATGGAAAGGGTTATTCATTTTTAACAATGACAGAAATCCTTTTAAACATATGTACCTAAGAATTAGGATGCCATATACTGCATTCATGTATACGGGTACAAGCTTTGCCTCCTGCTTCTAAATTAGAGTTGCCAACTTTTGCTTGAGAAATACCTGGAACGTTTGGGGGTGGAGCCTAGGGAGGGCAGGGCTTGGAAAGGGGAAGAACCTTGGCAGTGCATCATGCCATAGAAGTCCCCCTCTAGAGCATCAATTTTCTCCAGGGGGACTGATCTCTGTCATCTGGAGAGCAGCTGTAATCCCAGAAAATCTCCAGCCACCACCTGGAGGTTGGCAACCCTATTCTAAATAACACCCAAGAAGGAATTTCAGCAGCCCCAATTTTCCCAGTTGCGTGAAACTGAAAGAAAAAATGTGGCAGGCTCTGGCAGGACATTGCAGATTTCGGTCTTTTTGCATCCTTTTCTTTAAACCTCACTTCAATGGACAACCTGCCAAGAAGTTCATTCCTTTCCCCTCTGAGAAGCGCAGTCTTCCATGGCACAGAACCCACTTCTGCTAGCTTCTCTTTTATCCCCTTTACATCACAATAATCAGAACTGGTTTTGCATCAAGTTCATGTTTAATGAGGAAAGAGGGTGCTGCTGAGACCTCTCATGTTCTGGATGTCATTCATAAAGGTACTCTTGATCTTGTGTGCACGGAGGCTGTTGCTCAGAGCGGCCATGCTTAGATATGACAAAGAAAGGACAAGGACAGCGAGAAGAAGGGAAAATACTATTTTGCATGTCTGAAAATTCAGAAAGACCCAGGTCCTAGGTCAATTCCCACTATGCTACTTGCAAACACTGTGGACATGGGCACACATCAGCCATGGATTAACCATTAAGCGAAATAACCACGTGCTCAGGGCACCAAGGAAAGGAGGACACCAGTTTTCCCCCTAGCTATCATGCCCTTCACTCTTTCACTGCCACACTCCACTTCAGTCAAATTGTTTGTAATTGTCCTTATCTGTTTTCTTTGGCATGATGAGTGACTGAAGTTTAAAAGTTTGGTTTGAAGTTGTTGTCAGGTATCCCATTTGTTTCTGTCTCACGGCATGAGAGTTTCTCTTCCATTGAGTATACAGCTGGCTGTGCAGAGCCCTCCCCCAAGGTGTTGTTGCTAGTTCTCTCATGTATCCATGTTTCAAATGAATGTCTGAAAATGTCTGAGAACACGGGTTTACAACATTTATCAAAAGCCGCATTTAGTAAATGTGATGACAACTTGGTTTGTACGTGCTAACCCTTCAGCGCATGTCCAAAAATTTGCATTTAGTAAATGTGATGACAACTTGGCTTGTACGTGCTCACCCTTCAGCGCATGTCCAAAAACTGTGAACAAAGAGATTGCGGGTATGCATGCTCCCTATCTTAGACAAAGAAAACTCAACTGAGCATGCCAGGTCAACGTCAGAATTGGGAAGCTGGACATTGGCATTACCAGACGGTACAAGTTACATGACATATTGTGATTTGTTGAGCTCCTCCATTTACATTTTCGACTTTGGGTCAAGGTCCTCCCTCTGTTCCGGAATAAAGATCTATCTTGCTGACATGGAATCTCCCTTGATGTGTTTGACTGGAAAAGGGCACACAAGGTGACCAACTGTTCTGCTTAACAGCTGGGTCTGGCTAGCATTTAACTCATCAGCTGATCTGTGTAACAGACCCTTAAACTCTTTATTTTACCATTTATTTTACTGATTTCTCACATAAAAAAGGTAAGTTTTTAGTGCTATGGGGCAACATTGTTGGGCTGTGTTTAGGTTCACATTAGATTTTTGTAAGACCCTTTATTCTTAATGCCTACTTGGAATAACCATACTATTGCAGGGGAGGGATTATGTCTGTACTTTGATTAGTCAGTTTGGGTGGGCCACTGTAATTGGGCCTTATTGTTCCAATCAGTTTCATAGCTTCCTTATATCAAATGGCCCCATTTAACTCTAACATGGATCAGCCCCACCTCATCCTGCAGCTAATAGCTTCGCTGAGTGTTTTATCCAGACAGTGAAACATGCACTATGTGCTCACTTTCGCACTGTTAAGAAAAATTCTGTTAAGAAGAAAACTTTTAATTCATCTTTACCCAATTCCTCCCTGAAATCCAACACACGATTTCTTTTCCTCTCAGAATTCGGAGTCTGTTACAAATCAATTCTGTTTTGATTAAAAGAGGAGTCCTAAGAGAGGAGGGGCAGAAAGGAAGATTCTGCAGAATCTCAGAATTACACTCTGCAGATGCTCAGAGGCAGGTAACGTCTTCCCAAACCTTCCTATAATCCTTCTAGACCCACTACTCTGTGGTGTCTAATGTTTCAAAAATTGTAATCATTTGTAACTGGATTGCGTTGCCCACACTGGAAAATCCCATTGCAAACAGCCGCTGTTGCATAACAGCAGCACAATATCCAACCATGTGTGATTGCAGCTTGTAAATAGGGGTGTGTGCAGGGAAAATTTTTATTAATTTTTTTTTATCCAAGATTTACCATGATAGCTGGTTTTCAGGTAGGACATTACTGGTTCAGGTTTCAAAGCCGTGTTTTTTTTGGGGGGGGGGTATCTGGATTTCAGGAACGTCATTTTCAATGGAGAACCAATTTGAGGATTTTGGACAGCTGTTTTAAAGATAATGGCACCAACTTTGCACAGAATACACGCCTCCCTCTAAAATACCCCTTAAGTTTCAAGCAGAAAGGAGACAGGACTTTGATTTTACAAACCTCGGAAAAGGGTGGCTTTTGGTGCAGTCGCACTTCCCTCCACCGATTCCTATTGGGGGAAATGGCTCCAGCCACCAACATGTTTTTAGAAATCTCTGTTTTTTGCATCCAGTTTTTAAACATAACCGTACCGTGTCTGACGATAGAAAAGTTTACCTTTCTGCCGAAAGCACTGCTTTCGCCATCCATCCTTGATGCGGTCCTTTTTTTCCTTTCACAAATTGAAGAAAGCAGAAAACCCCACCCCCACCGTGTCCCACCCCTTCAGTCTTTGAAAATAGTTCACATTTTTTAAAAAAGAAAGAAATAGAGTCTGTGTGTCTGTGATTGCATGTGATAAATCAATAATCCAATTGCTATTAGCCGCAAGGTGTAGATGGAACACTATGTCTGGGGCAGTGATGCTTTGTAGTCTTGGTGATGGGGGGGCAACTCTGGGAGGGCTTCTAGAATTCTGGCCCTGCTGGTTGACCTCCTGATGGCACCTGGGTTTTGGCCACTGTGTGACACAAAGTATTGGACTGGATGGGCCATTGGCCAGATACCTGACAAAGGGAGAATTGACTTTTGAAAGCTCATACTATGAAAATCTTGGGAGCTAAGGTGCTACTGGATTCAAATCTAGCTGTTCTACTTCATATCAACACTGCTCCCCACTGACTAGTGATGGGCATGAACCAGCTCACAAATTCTGGCCAGTTCATGCTTCACAAAGTCAAGATCATGGCAGGGTGACCAGCATGAAGTTTCCATGAACTTTCAGGCTGTTTGTAGAGGTTCATGGTGGTTTGTGAGTGGATATATTACCAGAGAGACTGTCTCCACTCAATCAAAATGTTTTCTAAACTTCAAAGCAACAACTTGGAGGACATGTAGAGGAGCATCCTGGGGAGGTCCCCGGTGACTTTGATGTCTCTAGCTTGCACAGGATTCATTCTATATGCTCCTGAACCTGTGTTGGTAAAAATGACCATTTTGACTAGCGCAGGTTCAGGAGGTTCAGGGGTGTATAGAACAGATCTTGAGCAAGCTAGAGACACCAAACATGGGGGGCAGGTAGAAGAGAGTCAGCTGGAAATCCTGCGTGAGTTTGGTGTCTCTAGCTTGCACAGGATCCCTTTGATACACTCCTGAACCTTCTGAACCTGAACTGGTCAAAACAACTGTTATTTTGACAGGTGCAGGTTCAGGAGCGTTTAGAATGGATCCTGTGCAAGCTAGGCACCAAGCTTAGAGAACCTCCCCAGGATACTCCTCTACATACCCTCCAAGTTCGGTATCTCTAGCTTGCACAGGATCCACACCATACACTCTTAAACCTCCTAAACCTGTGTCTGTCAAAATGACTGCCAGAGATCATTTTGACAGGCACAGGTTCAAGAGGGTATAGAATGGATCCTATGCAAGCTAGAGACACCAAACTTGCAGGGAACGCCAGCTGACTCTCCTCTGCCTGCCCTCCAAGTTTGGTAAGGATGGACTTTATGGGCAGGGACCAAGTTACAGCCCCTCAAAGAAGGTGCCCCCAGGAAAGTGCTTTCTGGGGAAATGAAAGGCAGTTCATGAGACAGCCAAAAGTTTGTGATGGTCCATGGTTCATGAATGGGGCACACCACAAACTACAAATCGAGCTGCATTTTCCTGGTTTGTGCCTATCCCTACTTCTGAAAAGACCCCAAAGAGAAACTGTTGTCTTTTCTGTGGTAAGCAAACAAACTGAGGCTTGCTGTAGTTGAAATGGGAGTCAGTTCTGATTAGGAAATAGTATTATACACTCTCATGCCACACCTTAGTGTCTATTTCAAGACCACTGCCCCTGGAAGGAGGGGGGGGTCACATCTGATAAGGTTAAATAATCATACTCAAATTCCTCACATGTGAGTGGAAGATAGGGTTGCCAGGTCCCTGTGTTGCACCAGTGAGGGGATTTGAGAGGTGCTCTGGGAGTCATGCGATGCTCTGAGGTCACCTGGAAGTGACATCAATGTGTTGCCGATGTTGGGGGCAACGCTCTGCAAAATGACCTAAAGCCATAGAGTTTTGCTCAAAAAGCAGAGCATCACCCCCTGATGTCACCAATGTGCTGATGTAACTTCTGGGTGACATTAGCTCATCGCAGATGGGTGGGGGGGGGATTTCTTGCAGCTGGCCAGCAGCGGGCAGGAGCCCACAAAAGTGAGGAGTCCCCCATCCCCACCTGGAGACTGGTATCCCTAGTGGGAGATTCATGGAGAAAATTCAGTGTATGTGAAGGGTCCTTGAAGAGGGTGGATTCAGATGAACAATGGAGGTGGTGAAGCCACTGAGAAGGGATTGTTCTCCACACTTAGTGCCGTTCACACAGGCTGCTACCCCCTCACCAGCTCAACAGCTTGGTCTGAATCCACAAGAGAGGACAGGAGCCTCTACATCTGATGAAAATATTTATTCTGTCCAATATGTAAAGTAGGCTTTCTTATCTCAGGACTTGTCTGCAGTGGGTTTTTCTTTGGCTGGTTCAGGGTTATTGAGGTTGCTTGCTGAAGTTCGTGAGAACACTCTGGAGAGAGCACTGGAGATTTTCTCAAACCTGGAAGATTGCTGTCGAGGGTGGGCGACAGTATCCGAGCTGGAGGAGGTCATGGGGTTCGTTCCAGCATCTAACCGATCTTCTGGGGAACCAAACAGAGACCTTGGAATGGATGTTCATGCAATGGTGGCTTAATTTGCTGGTTTATTTATACATTTTTAAAAGCTAGCCTTGCCTTATCCTGTGTTCAAGACTCAACAGGATAAATGAAACCATATAAAAACATAACCATATCACAGATTAAGTCACCTGTACAAACTTCAATTACAAATTGCCAGTGCCCACAAATAAGACTTTAAAAGAAAACTGGACCAACAAAGTGTCTGGAAAAAACCCAGGCCTGCAGTCCCTGTGCCAGTTTGCCATTCATGGTGGCCTCCACTTCTCCATGGACTCTTCCATCAATCTGGTGCCCCAACCAATAAAAAAGGATTAGACCTCACCAAGCCGATGGACGGCACTGCTAATGGAGTCTGCTGAGAGGACTGTGCATGGTGCAGAGGTTCATACAAGGGGAGGCAATCCCTTCAGGCATCTTATCACTCACATGGCATCAGATGGTAGCATAAATTTGTGACTGGGAAAACCCTACAGCAAGGTCTTAAGAAATAAGCAATATGTTCCATAGAGTTCTGTCACTGGACAAGTTTTTGTTCCCTCCCAAGGGTTTCCTCGGGAGGTGGTGGGCTCTCCTTCTCTGGAGGTTTTCAAACAGAAGCTAGATGGCCATCTGACAGCAATGTGGATTCTGTGAACTTAGGCAGTTCATGAGAGGGAGGGCAGGAAGGGTTGCATCAGTGCTTAGTTCTTGTGGTCCTTTCTTATGTACTCAGGGAAATAGAATAATAGAAGCAGAGTTGGAAGGGACCTCCAGGGTCATTGTCTAACTCCCTGCACAACACAGGAAGTTTACAAATACCTCCCCCCCCACACACACACACGTAGCCGAACTGCTCCAAAATGGAAACAATTGGTACAGTTTATTAATTTCGGGAACAACCATCTATGTTTACGGAGGATGGCACTGATTTCCGAGGCTCCCAATGAGAGACTGAGGCAGACTTCCTTAATAAAAATGATAGTTTACTGACACACTTCACACACAAACAATACACAATCACACACACAAATATTCAGATTCTAGGAAATAAAGAGAGATTTTTACACGTTTGCTTTAGCAGGATATTCTTTGGTTTGACAATATTTACCTGGTCCGAAGAGATGAAGCTTGCCAAATGGAAAAATAAGGGAATACTAGAAAAATGGGGATTATACTAGGAAAATGGAGTGTGCAGACTGACCAGCAGAAAGCACAAGGTAGGCCTTAGCTGCAGACTAAGAGCCTGGGGTAGGATGGGTAGCAGATAGCTACAAGGATAAGAGTCAGAGAGTATAGAGGTCGTTGAGGGGGTGTAGAGAGAGAGAGCACATGGCCGGCTGTCCCCTTTTATAAGGTGGGCTTGGGAGGCTGGGCCAGGCTGGCCACATGTCCTAGTCACATGTCCCTTGGGGGTGGCTTCAGCTGGTCACATGTTCTAGTCAAATGACTTGGCCCACCTCCTCTGGGGTGTCACATAGGGAGGGCTTGCTGGACTCCTCCCTTGACACAGCCCCTCTCTGATTAGTTTATGCAGTGGAAGTGAGAGGGCCTAGCTTGGACAATGATTGATGCAATTAAGCTGGTAGCCCAAAGACACCTGATTAGCATGATGATTGAGTCAGCAGCTTGCCTTGATTGTCCCCTTTTGTCTGGAGGCTGCAAAACCGGTTCTCCAGGTGAGCTGCCGAGCTAGTTCCTTTGTTAAGGTAAATCCTTTTATGAGTGCCCCTCAGCAACAAGAGTGTGGTAGGGGAAGATGTGCCAGCTTCTTAAAACATAATGGAGGAATCAGTCCTTGTAGTTTGAACATCCAGCAAATGGATGCTAACGTAGTGCTGTGTGTAGGTAGGAACATCTCTGGAACAGGGCAACCTCTTGGAAGCCATGGGCACACGATCTGGTGTGTGTGTGCTGGCCTCTCACTCTGGTCACCTGGCATCATAGTCCCTTGGCACACATTAGACACAGTTCATAGTCCATAGAGAGCAGAAAGCTCCTTGCTGGCTAACACACACACACACAGTGACCCCTGCTCCATGCTCAGAAGATGACAAAAAACCTCCAGGACCTCCAGCCAAACTGATCACCACTTTGGGATCAGGAAGCAATTTTCTCTGGGCCGATTTGGCCAGTATCCTGGAGGGAGGGTTTTTTTCTCCCTCTTCTGGGCATAGAGCAGGGGTAACTGGGGGTATGGGGGGAGGTATTTGTTAATTTCTTGCATTGTGCAAGGGGTTGGACTAGATAACCCTGGAAGCCTCTTCCAACTCTATGATTCTGTGAAATCTCTTTCGCCTTCCCAACTCTTTTCAAAGGGGAGGCATGATGTCATGCAATTGGGGGAGGCATGATGTCATGCAAAGGAGGCATTAGATCATGCAACAAGTTAACAGGCACACTTCCCTTATGGTGGGTCATCATGCTGCATCTCTGCAATGGGAATAATTAGCTGTTCCATTTACAGCAGATGCAGAGATGTAGAAAAACTATCCATTCCCCAAGAACAGTCTATCCGGAATGAAGAAACAGTGACTCCGGCAGAGATGCAACATTTGACTCCTCTTTGCTCCAGGCTCACAAAAAGGGTTTCTTTAATTAATTTTCTCTCCACAACACACAAGCAGCTTTGTCATAGTGAACAGGTGTGTTCTCATGCTGTATGGGAATGGATGCTACAGGAACAAGCAGGGGATGGTGCAGGAACAAGCACAGCCTGCCCCTTGCTTGTAATAAAAGGACAGAGATACTCTAAAATGCACAACTGCTTAGATGGGAGCAGATCACAAAACATACCTTCCTCCTCCTCCTCCTCCTCCTCCTCCTCCTCTTCTGTTGAAGTCTCATTAATGTCTTGGTCCTTATAGACAGAGGTGATCTGAAGAAAGATGAAAAATCAATACATACACCAACCTGCCTTGGAAAGAATCATAGGGATGTAAGACAAGTCATGTTGGATCAAACGAAAGAGAGGCTCCAAGCTCTTGTTTCCCAGAGTGGAAGACCAGATGCCTCCAGAAAGGCCACAAGAAAGGCACAGAAGCTACTCCACCCCTTGTCCTGTTACTACACCTAGCAGGGGTCATTTCGTAGAAAAAGAGGTGCAGGAGCTCATTAGCATAATTTATTAGCATAACTTATTTGCATATGCCACACCCCCTGGCATCACCGAAAGTGTGTCAGAAGGCAACACCCACTGCTCGGACTCCACTGGACTGTTTTGGATTGCTAGCTATGGGGGGGGGGAATGTGCAGATCGGTCCTCGCAGAGGAGGGAGAGCTTGGACCTGAAAGCGGGCTGGGGGGGGGGTTCTGCAACTTACTTGGCTGCTTCTGGCTCTGACTGAGGGCTGCTGGGAGCAGGGGCGGGGCTTGTTGCATGTGCCTGCCCCCTGGGCTCCTTACTGCCGGAGCTCCACTCCTGGGCACTCCCGCAGGAAATGACCCCTGACCCCTAGTAACTGACATTGCCTCTAAACATGGGGGAATGTGTAACCTGGCCCTGAACTAACCAACAGTTTGTGGCCAATTTGGATCCTTCTGTTCTTCATAAATGTGAAGTGAAGCCTTGAAAAGATCACAGAGTACTGCTCCCTTACCTACAGTAACCTAAACTGCTCCACACCTTGGCTGGCCACCCAACCTATGGCTCTGTAAGTTTGAAAAATCATCCCACTCCTACCTCAGAACTTGACCATTTCTGAATCTGGAACATTGCCCTTTCCATACAGAATGATTATTGACCCAGTTCATATACACTGGATAAACTCCACACAGGATCTTAGGTTGTTTCTCCACTTATGGTCCATCTACCTGTCTATTTATAATTGCAGCTCTATAATAACGGGGACAGGTTGCCCTAGCTGAACATCCTCCTGACCACCTCTGTTGGGAAAGCAGTTGGCAATCTAAGGCACATATTCTTAAGCAGCAGCAGTACGGAGACAACTGGACTCCTTCCTTGAACAAACTGAACGTCGAGGTCAATGTTGTCTCCTCAGACTGGCAAACGGTTCTCCGGGGTCTTTCACATCACCAACTGCCTACCCCTTTTAACTGGTGATCCTGGAGACCGAACCCGGGACCTTCTGCATACAAAGCAGAGGATCTTCAAATGCAGTCCCTCCGCAGCTTTCTAGAGCATTGCTATTTATGTCAATATCCATTTACCTCAAACGCCCCTGAAGTTTCTTCTGTGTCACGGGAAAGGTGCATGCCCACCACGGCTGAAAGAAAAACAGGAGAGAAAAGGCTACACTGTTAGCCAAGGCTACAGCATCCAAAAGGGTCTCTCTGCTGCCCCCCTTATGTTCAATGGGAGGGTGATGGGGCAGGGTATGGAAGCAGCTCTTGGCTCCTTTGTGCACACGGCCCAGCTCCCATTGCCAATCAGACCTGGGAGCCTCCATCTGTGCATGAGCACCTTGTGCATCCCTGCACATTTCCTGGGCTCCAGAGTGGGCTGCTTCTCTTGAACACAACACAAAGACCAACTTAAAAACAACAACTACTGAGATTGCACAAACCTTTTTCCAATGTCTCCTCTTCAGGCTCCCTGGGAAAGGAAAAGGGAAGGATTAAAACAGGGCCACCTTCCTGTGTCCTACTTCATTGCAGCTGCTGCTCACTCCTCTCTGCCCTTGTAATCTTTTTTTTTTAATTCAGAGTCAACCACCAGCAGCAGACACAGCAAAGCTCTAGCTCTGAGGGGGAATGTCCAGATGACTGAGCCAGTCCTTTACTCTCTACTAGGGATATTTTCAGTACAATGTGCCATGCCAGATTCACAGGATAAGTCTTCTCCGGCATAAAGATTGGTGAAGTCCGGGAAAGATAAACAAATTTGGGAAGGATAAAGACCCTTACTCTACCTCTCTTGATTATTATCATTTTTGGTACCTGTTTTAAATTTTGTTGCTCAAAACAACAACCTTTTTGATCAGAATTCTGTTATAGATGTTTTATTGTGGCTGCGGTCACATGGAACATTAGCCACGCTAGAGAGACGGAAGACAGGCGGATTTTCCGGGCGCGATCTCACCAGCCCATCTGGGAAGTGTAGCACTCCCGTGGCTCAACCGAGGCTTCCCGCCGAAACCACGTGGCAAAAAACTAGTACCTCAGAGGTACTAGTTTCCGGAAACCGCGGGGCAAGGGCGGGCGTCTGATCGCGTTTCCGGTGGCATCCGGTGCCCGCCCATGTCCCCTTGCAAAAAAGGTTGTTGTTTTTTTCCAAGTCTCTGTGGATGCGCACACGCACCCAATGGAGCATGCGCATTTGTGGTGTACACAAAAAAAACCCCAGTTTGCCGCACCGTGCTCTTCTGTGTTGCGCACCGGATTGTCCTGTGATTGGCACTTCTCCCTACCCACGGAACCTCCACGGTACCTCCACAGGACCTCCACAGGAGGTCTGATCGCTTAACCCCACGTTAGTTTGCCCCGAGGCAAACAGCCACGCTTCCCCCCCACATTTTCCTGCCCGTGTGACCGGAGCCTATGTCAATTTATTGATACTTGATTATTTACTATGATCTCCAGTTTGGCATAGTGGTTAAGTGCATGGACTCTAAGCTGGGAGAACCGGGTTTGATTCCCCACTCCTCCACTTGCACCTGGCTGGATGACCTTGGGCAAGCCGTAGTTCTGATAAGAGCTGTTCTTGAAAAAGAGCAGTTTCTGTCAAGAGCTCTCTCAGCCCCACCTACCTGTGTCTGTTGTGGGGAGGGGAAGGGAAAGGAGTTTGTAAGCCGCTCTGAGACACCTTTGGTTAGTGAAGGGCGGGGTATAAATCCAATCTCTTCTTCTTCTCTTCTTCATCTCATGTTTATGACAGTTTATTGTCACTGTATTTGATGTTAAATTTTCAATAAAAACCTTTTTTTAAGTCTTCTCCAGCTACTTTTTAAAACCTGAGTCTGTCTAAACCCTGTGGTGTGTGGCCCTGAAGCCACTGTTTTTGGCAGTGCCTCTCTGTGTGGTGCCCTCGATGGTTCTGCCATGTTCTCCTCACCCTGTGATGATCAACAGAGGACCACTCGAGGGGTGCATCACTCATTAGGGGCTACAGTTTTGAGCAAGTGCTATGATCCCTTAAAGGAGGCTTGTTCAATAGGAACACACACACCCGTGACAAGTGATGAAATCTGGTCCTTACTCTTCTGTGCTCAATGCAGGTGGTCCACCAGTGTTCGAGGATGCACCAGTAACACTCTTGCTGACTTCCGGGACAGAGGTTCTGACTTCCGGGACAGAGGTGCTGACCTTCGGGACAGAGGTGCTGACCTTCGGGACAGAGGTGCTGACCTTCGGGACAGAGGTGCTGACCTTCGGGACAGAGGTGCTGACTTCTGGGATAGAGGTGCTGACTGGAACAACTTCATTCCAAGCCTGGGAAAGGGAGGGATTAATTTAGCAGCAACATCTCAGCAGCTGATACTTTAGTCATTATGCAAACGCAAAGGTGCAGGGAACTGCATTGGAATCCAGTATCTCTCTCCCCCTGCCCCAATTCCTTTAGTGTTAAGCAATGTTACAGTCCACTTTCCCAAAAACAGAGCCCAATAAGCATTCAGGAGGGGGGGGGGAATTAACAGTCATGATTTAAACCAACCAAACACCTGATGACTCTGTATGTTAAGATCTGTGAGAAGGCCAAACTACCTGCTCTCAGCATCTTCTGAGGACTGAATTTGGTCCTCAGTTAACTGGACTTCCTTTGGCTTACCATGCCTGTTTCCGATCTGTCAGGCCTGAGAGACATACGATGTCCTGAGGACATAGTAGTGATCTCGATCTGTGGAAGATTCCCAGACATGAATTCACTCCTTTTCTTGAGTGCCATCTCAGTGGCAGAACTGGACAAGCTCAAAGCCGGGCAGCATTTGCTCAGATAGTGGCTCTTCTTCCGGCTGAGGCCGTCTGAGATCTTGGGCAACCCAGATTCATTGGCAGCCTTCTGCATGGGGGCAAGAAGAGAAGCACCTCAGAACAGCTGGACAGGAATCCTACAGTTGCTCAGTCTGACATTTCCACTGATATGCTGCTGTCCAACTACACGGTCCCCCAAGTGCCATATGACAACATTAAAAGCTTCAGTGAGGATCTTTACCCTGACAGCAAATTGCATCAATGTCAGTAATGAAGAAAATAATGGCTTCCTAAGAGGTATAGTAAAAGTTTACATAATGTGTTAAAACCATGGGCATACCTTAGAATCATAGAGTTGGAAGGGACCTCCATGGTCATCTAGTCCAACCCCCTGCACAATGCCGGAGATTCACAAATACCTCCCCCACACACACACACAGTGACTGCTGCTCCACACCCAGGAGATGACACAAAAAAAAACCCTCCAGGATTTCCAGACAAACTGGCCTGGAGAAAAATTGCTTCCTGACCCCAAAAGTGGCAATCAGCATTTCCCTGGGTGTGTCAGAAAGGGCCACAAGAACTAAGCACTGATGCAACCCTTCCTGCCTTCCCTCTCCTGATCTGCCTAAGTTCACACAGGACACATATTGTCAAGAGGACTGTGTTTTCGGATACACTTCTGGTACAAAACAACACCCCGCCCCGCCCCGTGAGCAAGGCAAGGGACTAAAAGGATCTGAGGGGGAAACCCCAAGCAGTGCTAGCCACATTCCTCTGCCTGTGGCTGAATTTCCCATGGCTAGGTCAGCACTCTGCCACTCTCTGCTAGAGGTTGGCTGGAGGTCTCCTGGAGTTTAACTGATCTCCAGACTATAAAGATCAGCTCCCTTGGAGAAAAAGGCAGATTCAGAGGGCAGACCAGGGTACGCCACAGATTCTAGGTGAAATCCCTCCTCCACAGGCCTTGCCTCCACATCTCCAGGAATTCCCCAGGCCACCGTTAACAACCTTAACTCCCTCCCTACAAATGGGCTGCTTTATGCTGAGGCAGCAGGTCTCCCCAGGAGGGTTGAGGGTGTGAGGAAACTACCCTTGGGACTCTGAGGTCTCCCAGTGTCTTAGTCCACATTGCCTCAGATTAATGGATAAAGCCTCTCTCCTTTGATCTTCGGGGCAATGGTTTATCCAGTCAAAGAGAAGACCCATTTGCCCAGACTTGTGGTTATTAATGAATTTATCATCCTTAAAAACTACACACCCTTCATTACATGTATTGTGTAAATAGCCTACGCACTCAAAAACTGATAGCACTGGGAGGGGGGGTGAAGGAAGAGCCCCCCCCCCAAGACTGTATTTGCTCCTTTGGGAGAACTTTCCGAGGCCCTGGCTGGGCCACTGAGCTCCAAACCCTTCTCTACAGCCTCCCTGTTTTTGCTTGCTCCTTCTGCTCTTCATGGCCCTGCAAGCTTCGCCTTGACTTTGCCGGACTTATCATCTCAGCCAGCACTATGCTTTTTTCACCTAGCAGCATGACCATCATTTTGCTGTCTTTGACTGAGACCCCCCTTCCATTCCTTCCCTGGGCTAGAAGAGACATCCCACTACAAAAAACACAAAGCTCTCCCTTTCCTTGCCCATCTACTCACTGAAGGAGCTGCACCTTCATTTTGTGCTGGAGGGATAGGGGGGACCTCAAAGAAAAAGGAGGTTTCCTCCTGTAGCACTTTCTCTTCCTCCTCCTCGCTCTCAGAGTATTCCTCCTGGGCAAGCATGGTCATCGAGTCATCGTCAATGTCATGTGCTATGAGGCGGACCATGAGGTCTTCTCTGCTTCTCACATCCTTTAGGAGTTCCACTCTACTGATGTCTGGTTTCATCAGGCTCTGAAAGGAGTTTCTGCAGGCAATCTGCAAACGCAAGAGGAAAGGCTGGCCACATCAGACGCTTTCAGATTTCCCATCCCTCTTTGTTTTGATCTGAACATCCACAGTTCAATGTCTCTCTTGTGCTAATCTAACCCAAGATTCCCTTTTTAAAAGCCATTTTTTTGGGTGGCTTCAGAGTTACTTTTCTTTGCAAAATGTACACATTTTTTTCAACATGCAGGTTCCATGAAACCCAGGCTAATGGAAACCCAAATGCCTCTTTCTCCCTTTTGCTCCAGTAACATGGGGGACAATCAGGGGTCATTTCGTAGAAAAAGAGCTAGGGGAACATTAGCATAACTCATTAGCATATGCCACACCCCCTGACATCAGGGGCCTGGCGGTGGACCTGCAAGGCCAGCGGGAGTGCGAGGAAGCCCCGCCAAGGCCCTCCCTGGCCCCAGGCAGGCAGGGGTAGGGAGAGGCGGGGAGGAAGCAACTTACCCTCCCTCTTCTCCTGCCTCCTCCTGGCTGAATGAGGGCTGGAAGCGGGGTGGCTGGAAGCAGGGGGCGGGGCTTCGTCATGTGCCCCGCCCCCTGCACCTCACCCGGGGGAACTGTGTTCCCCCGCGATCCCCCCCGAAATGACCTCTGGGGACAATCTGGGAAGTTCTTCATAGAAGTGAACCATAGCTGTGTAGTTCCATCAACTCCAGGGGGCTTACACAGGACACAATCCTGGTAGGTCCTGTAGGTCCTTCATTATATAACCCACTTTGGCACCCCAAATGAAGGGACGGCATCTGCAGCCTTCTGCTTTTTGCTACTGAGATACTTGGGACTGAACCTGGGGGCGCTGACATGCAAAGCAGATGCTCTGATGCTGACATGAGGTCACTTCTGGGCAGTGCCTTGCTGGCTCTGCATACAGAGAGGCTTTGGGTGGAAATTGCACAAATAGTGAATTGTGTTAAAGGGACTCCATGACTTTTACCAATATGGCTGCTCTTACCTCCCTTGGCCTCACATCCAGGTGTCCACTAAAATCCAATGAGGGGCGCCTTTCTTTCTTTTTATTCTCGTTCTGCTGATCAAGGTTCCTGAAGACACTCTTACTTGACAAGGATGCTTTTCTTAATTCATTAAGGCTGACCCCGGTCCTTGAGAGGCATGTCTTGTTCAGCTTTTCCAGTGGTTCTGTTTTTATGGAGAGCACTGCCAAATGATCAGCAACGAGATTTGGGTCAATATTTAAGGCCTTATTGCCAAGGCAGGGGACTATATTCACAGGCATTTCTTCTGATTTGACCAGTATTTCCTCCAAAGACTCCTCCTGTGCCATATCTGGTAGAGCTGTCATTCTGTCCATTGATGGTTCTTTCTCAGGTCCCGCATGATGGCTCATTTTAGCAACAACCTTACTTACGATCCGGTCCAGTTCCAGCGCACTACGTGTCTCATTTTCTGTGTTTTCATTAAAAGGGCTGCTGATGCTGTAGTTGGAGACCTCATCAACGATAATACTGGCAACTTGTTCTGGGAACATCACTTTGGTGGTCCTTATGTCATTATACAGCTTTTGCTGGGACCCAGATTTCTCCAGGACATTGCTGACAACGGAATGCACAACTTGGTTGACTGTTTCTTCATATTCTGGGTGCAAACTGGGCTGGTCCTCAGACACTAGGTTGATTTTGTTCTTGGACATTTGCTTCTCCACAGAGGATTTCAGCTGGTCAACAATATCATTCACTTCTGCTTTAGATAATGATTTTTGCTCAGGTGATGCAACGTCATGCTGTGGAAGCAGGGTTTTGGTCAGGAATCGGCTCAGGATCTCTTCCAAAAAGAGCACCGATACCACAGGGACTTGGGTTTCTGAGGAATCACTCTTGCGTTTCACTGGCTCTATGTCACTCAGAAATTTCTGGATGATTTTGTCAGAGTCCAGCCTTATAGCAGTGGCCGAGCAAGGCAAGTCATCTTCTGACTCAGAACCCGGGTCAAAGTCACCCCTAGAAACTGCCCTCACCATGTAACAAGCAAGTCTGTCAACAGCCTCTTCATTCTGGCTTGCTAAATCATCATACAGTGAAACATCTGAGCTTGAATGTCTCAGAATGCCGGCACAAACACTGTCAACCACCTCCCCAAGAGCTTGTCCATCTGCTGAGTCCAAGTCCTCTGCCTTGTCATCGTGCTGCCAAACTGGGAACTTTTTCCTCAAATGAGTCATTTTCCCTGTCTCTGTTTCACTCACAGCTGGGGAAGCATGTCCTTCTTCAGGCCCTGGCAAAACCTTAACTGGGGATTTTGCAAACTCCTTAAATATGGATTCCACTAAATTTTTAAGCAGAGATTCTGGATCAGCCTCCTTTCTCTCGGGCATATATGCATTTGTTGATGATGAGAGCAACTTGCTTATTAGTCCACGGAAGGTGTCCTTCAAAAAGGCTGGTGAATGAGCACCAGCTCCATCCTCAGTCTGCAGAGGCTTTGAGACTGGGTCTTCCTTCATGTGTTTTGTAAAGTAAGTTCTCTTCTCCAGTCTGCCCACAGCTGGCTCATGTTCTTCTGGGCCATCAGAACCACTGGAAGCCCACAATGGAAATATTCTGTGTATGATCTTCAAAAACTTATCTCCAAAGCTAGTACTGGAGGAGGTGGAATCTGGTAGGATGGTTTCAACTCTGTCGATGATCGTATCAGCTTGCAAAAATGAAAACAAATAAGGAGATGTATCTCCAGTAAGCAAAGGCCGGAAATGGTACCCAGAGATTTCTTTTATTATTAAAGGGGCTAGTTGTTCTGCTAAACTATGTCTCTTGTTTTGGAAAGCTTGAAAAATCTCCAACTCCGAACCCAACTTTTCTATTAACTTCTGATAAATGGTATTGCTTATTTGAATCACTTTCTCAGCAGTTATTTGCGGAAAGTACGAACATTCCTCCGCACAATGAATCACCTTGATGTTAGAAAGCTGAAAGGCAAGCACTAAAGCATGGACTTGTTCTATGATTCTGTCTCTCATTTTCTCTTCTGATAAATGGCTGTCTTTGGCATATGCCTGAATATTTGAGGAAGACAGGATCTGGCAAAAGAAAGCAACAATGATATCCTCTAAAAACAAAGCAGAGTAGATGTCATTGGGGCGTGGTTCTATTTTCTTCTGCCATTTGGTGCAAGTGTTTGTAGAAGAATCACTACCACTTAAAAATGGGCAGAGATGGTAGTTTAGAATTTCTCTTATGAGCACACTGGCAACTCTGAGGATGGCAGCAGCCTCTTGGCTCAGCAGAGAATTCTGGAGTACACACTGAGATTCTGAATTGTGTAAAATCTGGCTGTAAATTGAATTGGCAATATCTTCCTCAGTTTCTTGATCCATGTCTGGAATTCGCTCAGGGATGTTTTCCAGCCTGATTTCATGGGCAGATATCTCTGTGATAACACAGCCCTTCATGTTTGTAGCCATTTCTGTGAAATTAGAGTCTAAGAAGTCAATCGGCTTTCCTGTACTCTCTGGAGAGGAGAAAATTTTCCCCAAGAGCTGGCTGAGCATGACTTCCAAAAGGCTGTAAGGGAAAATGGTCAGATGGTAGCCCAGGCAAGGTGATGCCTCTTCAGCAGCCAAGGACTGCAGGTGATACTTGAACATTTCATTCATGATGAAACAGGCTATTTTAGTGACATAGAAGTTGCTCAAGCCTTCTCTGTCTTTTGGCAAGGGTTGCTGAAAGAGAACTTCATGCAGAAGATCACAGTACACAGACTCTACCATATTCTTCATGGCTTCCTCAGAAACCCTTGTTTCTCTTTCATCTCCATAACTGCTGATCCAGACAGCCTGTACTAAAACTGTGGCCATAATGTCCTTTTTGATTTGGGAAATTCTGTTGTAGAAGCCAGGTCCAAAAGACTCTTCTTTCTGAGCTGAGCATGCAGAAGTGCTAGAGGATGGTGGGAATATTAGACCCAAAAGCCTATCGAGTATGGCTTCTAAAATTTGGCAGGAAAGCGCAGTCTTATATGGTGCAGGAGACTTTGCCTTAGCCTCACCTACAAATAGATTTTTCTGAATGAAACATTTCACTTCTGACAAATTTGATGGACGTCCTGAACTCAGCTGATACTTTGCATCTTCCTTGAATGATATAGTGGTTGAGTGGTTAGGTGAAGTGTGGCCACCGTCTTCATCGCTTGGCATATCTTTGTAAGGTGGCATCCGATCTACCAATGTTCTGACTTCTGGAGCGAAGCCCAGTTGCTCTTCAGGGTCTTCCTGGACACTGAGCCGAGCTTTGGTGAGTGTTTTGGTAATTGACTGTGCCAACCTCACAGCTGTGTCCCCCAGGTCCTCTTCAGAGTCAGCAAGTGGGATGTCTGATAAAGTATCAGCAATCTTTGAAAACAATCCAGAAATGATTTCTCTGAAGAGGCTAGAGGTAGAGCCATCTCTCATTTCCTTGGCTGCCTGCCTTAGGTCTAAGGGTTGGATAAAGGTTCTGTAGATGTCGAATCTATTCATAGAATCCCCTGTGATGGCTGTGTCCCAAGCAGGGGATGCTTGTCTGGATATAAAAGGCTGTACATGTTGTTTCAGGATGTCTCCAATGAGAAAGCCAGCTGTCCGTTCAATAAGAGAATTGCTCTTGTTTTTCACATCTCTCTGGACAGCCTCTAGGGAGCCTGCATTCTGCAAGATCTTACTGCAAAGAGAATCTGCCGTGTTCTGAACATCTTCCTCTGAAAATTCATAATGCTCTGGATTGGTGTCCTTAGTGACTCTAATCTCGTGTTTCAAAAGTTTCATCCGAACATCATCGAGCAACTGGGTGGAGAGTTTTCTTATGTCTGAATCTGAAGGGTGCCTTTCATCCTGAAGAGGTGTAGAATCTCTGGAAGATGTGGAAGGGAAGATTTTTGATAACAGCCCAGTAATTATATCTTTTAAGAATCCTGAGGACAAGAAGGTGTTAAAAGGAGATCTACTTTCATGTTCCTCTTGGATTTCCCCAAACTCTTCTTCAGTGTTTTTTGTATTATCAACTGTAGATGATAATGAATCCTTGTGAAAATCTCCTGAAAAGAGTGGATGGAGAAGATAATCTGAGATACCTTTCTCTATGCAACTCTTAATGGTTTCAAAGGCAGTGTCATCTTTTGGAGGGCCAAGAACATCACACGGGACTTGCTCTTGTTTTCTTGCTATGTTGTGGCAAACAGAGTCAACCACATCATCCATGACATCCATCAAAGGAGCTACCAAACTCTGCTCCTCTCCTTTTTTTGCCCCCATGACTGTTGCCCTACCAAAGTGTAGGCTGATGGAGTTGGCCAGTCTTTTACCAATCTCACAGAGGTCAGCTTCACGCTGCCCTTTGACCACTTTCCTTTTGTCCATAGAGCCACGGAAGATCTTGGATAAAACTCTAGTAACAATTTCTTCTACCTGTTTGGCTGGGAAAACTCCTGCAGGAGATGCAGGTTTACAGACATTATCCAGAACTGTCTTGACAATGTTTTTAGACAGAGCTTCCATATCATGACTAGTGCGAGGGTCTTCACCTGTAGAAACAAAGGTCTGGAGATGATGATGGGTGATTTCTTGAATGATGAAGCTAGCAATGCTGTCAACAAGGCTGGTGCTACGGCATTTCACATCTTTCTGCATTAAAGACTGTGAGCCAGTCTTCTTCAACATTTTTGTATAAACTGAATCAACCATGCTCTGAATCTCTTGCTTTGAATGTAAATGGCATCGGTCATCTTTCTTGGCAACCCAGATTTTGTGATTTGCAATGGATCTCATCACTTGGTCAACCATATAGGAACAGAGGTCAACAAAATCAGCTTGTGACGTTTCCCAGTTGTCCTGCTTCTGGGGGGTGGTATCACAAGGCTGGAAGAAATGAGCCATGATTTGGTTTATCACCCTTTCTAAATATTTTTGGGATAATATGGTAATGTATGCTGGAGGGGGCTGTTTTTGCCTTTGGTCTCTAGGAAAGCTGAAGCTCTCTTCTATTCTGTGGATGATATTTTCAGCTTTTACAGTTCCACAGACACCCTTTGGCAACTTCCTACACAACAATGGTGGCAGCTGATAATCCAGAATTTCCATCAAAATGATTTCAGCTGCCCGCTTAGCCATGGTATTAACATCTCTTACTTTGTCTTTTTCAGAAGCCAACTGGAATCCAAACTCTCTTAAAGTAGAGTCAACTATTTTGTTGATAGTTCGGCTGTCCACCGGTGGAAAGTACGTCTTCTCCTCAGCCTTCTGCAGGACACCAACACCAGATTTCTTAAATTCATCTGCTAGTGCATTCACAAATAATATGTTCATTTCCTGCATGTCCATACAGCAGACACTGTTGTATTTGGTGCGGAGGGAGAGATACATCTTAATCAACAGCTGAGAAATAACTTCCTCCAGAAATGTTACTGAATAGATTGTAGAAAATCCTGGATGAAACTGGCTGTGGACAAGGCGACTCTTCACATGGCACATTTCTTTTTGGTAAGATTTCTTGATGTGGGAAGTAGAGAAGGGCTTCCTTGTATACAGTTTGCCAGTGGGTGTGGCTGCTCTAGAGCCAAATGTTCTGTGTTGCAGTACATTCTTTCGTATATGACGCCTATCTAGAATAGGTGTTCTGGATTCTGGTTTTCTACCTCTTGGCATTGAAAAATATGCCTCATTTCTGCCACACCTTCCATGCAGCACATGTGGTTTTCTATAGATTGGCTGTCTGAACCCGACTGACTTTCTGGAGAAGGTATTCATTCTTCTAGGTGGCTCAAAGCTAAGGGAAAGGTCTGTCATTACAGGCTTTATTAAGGTTTGAGCCAAGCTGTCCAGTGCTGATTCATAGGAAGAAGACCCTGACTGAACCTCTGTCCATGGTTCCTCTGAATACTTAATCTCATATGTGAAAATGGAAGAGTCTGAGTCAACTTCTTTGTCTTTCATCCCTTCTCTAGAATGTGAGAGAACTGCATTGTCACTTTCATGTTGTCTGACACCATAGATCTGCTCATCTTCGAGTAATTCATCAAAAGTATAACTGCTGGCGAACTGGTCAGTTGTGAGACATTTCTCCAAAAGGGACTGAATAAGCTTTTCACTGACAACATCCAAGAGGAGAACAGATTTTGGAGAGAGTCCCAAGTTGCTGCTAGCCATGCTGTTCGTTAGCCTACAAGCATGAGGACACATTGAGGAACATAAGAGATGTGGTTTGGCTGGCAGTTCGGCATCTTGATAAGGTACAACATTCTGTGAACCAGTATCTGGAAATGGCCCTCCAAACCCTCTCTGTGATGGAGCAGGCTGCAGTGAATCGAAAATGATGTGCAATACTTTGTTGACTATATCTTTTGACTCCTCAGTTTTCAAGGTATGGATGAAATGGTCTAGATTGGAAGCAATGCAGCTGAGCCTCTGGCTTTTGCCAATTTGATCCACTGTAGATAAACACATGGTTCCCCTGCCATCACTTGGACATTTGCCATCTGTACGGGAACTTCTGCTAAAGCGAGAAGATGTGAAGTGGTGGTGAGCCAAGACATTGCCAGTGCTTTTTTCTGTCCCGTATTTACTTCTCTTTTTAATTTCTAAGGACAGCAAGATGGCCACCTCTTTCACAAGAGGATGATAAACATCATCAAAATCAGCCAAATAGGGAGGAGGGACATAAATGTACTTTGGTTTCCCCACTGACAAGCCTTTCTTATTTGGAGGCTCTTGCAAAATATTTCTCTCACACAGGACACCTATGATAACTTTGGAAATCTGGGATGCCAGCTCTTCAATGTTCAATGCAGGGCTCCTTGATCTCATTAGCCCATGTTCAGGACAGTAAGAGTCGACCGAACAGAACATGGCAACATTGCTTTCAAAACTGTCCTTTCTCTCTTGTATGCTTTGTCTTGCCTTGACATTGGAAATGTTTAACAGTATGTTAGAAATTACTGCCTCAGTCAAAGGCTCCCAAAGCAAATCAAGGCATGAAGTTATCTGTTGGCTGGAGAGTGGGAATGTGCTTCTCCAGTTCCGTGCCCGGAGCTTTTGCTTCCATGGTGGTGTGGAAATTCCGTAGGCCTTCTCTTCCAAGGAATCTGTGAAAGGAAATGTTGGTTAGGGCAATGAGCTTGCCAAGCACTTACACATCCTGGGTCAAATCTGCACCCAACCCTAGCTGGACCATTGGCTCACTGGGAGGTTCTTTTGAGCAAGCCATTATTATCAACCATCCAAATTATGTGCCCTCCCCCCCAAAAGAAAGCTGTATTCTCCTGATTCTAAACATTGTGCAGGTAAATTACCTTATTTTTATAATAATACTAGTTCACAAAAATACATTTTACATTTTTTTTTGTATTCCATCATTTATGCTGCCCGTGCATTACATTTTGTAGTGTGTAGTGTGACATTACATTTTGTAGAGCACTGATTTTTCTGAGACCCAGATCACTCAGGAAATGTCCATACCCACCCTTAAGGCTTCTGAAGTTTCAGTAAACCAGCCATGGACAATTCACAGTCCAAATGATGCCTTCAGTTGTCCTCCTGTCATCCAGGTCTGTGGTGGACTACTGCCCACCTTGGCACAAGACACAAGTGGCAAGGAAGGAAGTGCTTGGAGCGGCAAAAGAGCTTATACAGCCTTGAGCGTGTCTATGTACTTTCAACCAGAAGGGCTAGAGATGTGGAACGAAAACAAAGGTTCTCAGGAAGCTGAGTTTCCAACACCACCGCTTTTCCTCCTACAGCCTTCTGGCATCTGCACAGCCTAGGATTGTCCGGCACTTCTGGCAATTCCTAGAGCTACCCTATGTCACTTTTGGGGGGGAGGGTTTACCAGAAGTGATGTGATGCCACATCCAGGGTTGCGGGGTTTTTTAAAACATTTTTCTCCCACTGCACTCAGAATGGTGGTGGGTGATGGGAGCAGGGGGCTGGGGATCCCCAACTCAGTCAGGAGCTTTGCACCCCTCGTGCAGCTCAGGCTTTAATCATTTAGCATAAACAGTTTCACAGACTATATCCCAAGCTGCACTTATCCGTATTCATTTTGCTTAATTGTTGTTTGCTTTTTAAAATCTCACTTTTCAACCAAAATAGCTCTCAAAGTAGCCTACATATTCATGGTGGAAAGTGCCATCGAGTCACAGCTGAATTATGGAGACTGCGTCGTGTTTTCAAGGCAAAAGGCAATCAAGAGGTGGTTTCCCACTGCCTGCCTCCGCATCACAACCCTGGTATTCCCTGGAGGTCTCCCTTCCAAATACTAGCCAAGACCGACCCTGCTTAGCTTCCAAGATCTGATGAGATCAGGGCTACATATTCGTAAAACTCTGTAAAGCCAGTTTGGTGTAGTGGTTAAGTGTGCGGACTCTAATCTGGGAGAACCGGGTTTGATTCCCCACTCCCCCACTTGCACCTGCTGATGTGACCTTGGGTCAGTCACAAGCTCTGGCACAGCTGTCCTTGAAAAAGAGCAGTTTGTGTCAGAGTTCTCTCAGCCCCACCCACCTCACAGGGTGTCTGCTGTGGGGAGGGGAAGGGAGAGGAGTTTGTAAGCCGCTCTGAGACACCTTTGGGTAGTGAAGGGCGGGGTATAAATCCAATCTCTTCTTCTTCTTCTTCTTCTAAAACTACAGGACTCAAAATGAGAAATGGCAAATAAAAACAGAACAAATCAAGGAAAGAAGCTAGTTTACTGTGTTGAGTTGTTCATACTCAATTTTACTGGTGATTTGTAACCTTATTATACTGTTTCGTATTTCAGTTCTGTATACTTTGATGATTGTACTTGGTTCTATTGAAAATTCGTATTTCAGTTCTGTATACTTTGATGACTGTACTTGGTTCTATTGAAAGGTTGTAATATAATATGATTAAATAAAACATTTCCGAATAAAAAAGCAGCAGCAAACAGAACAAGTTTCCTGCAGGGCTGAAAAAGCTGGATGCATTTGACTGGGGAGGGAGTTCCATAGCCAAGGTGCCTCTAGAGAAATACCTTATCTCCAGTAGCCCCCTTCTGGGTCACCCAGAGAAGATATGAATTCATTGGCTAGTTCGTAAGGGGGCGTGAGACACTTCGGATCCACTGACCTGAGATTACAATATGGTGGTAGGAATTACCATAGTTTCATCTCCTCATGTGTCACATGTGTAGGTCACCTGTCTTTGGCTAGGTTAGCCACCTAAAATGATATGGGAATGTTTGGCTTTTTCTGTTTGCTTGTCATATTCAGGGAACAGGGAACATGTTCAGAAGCCCTCACAGTTGAGGATAAATTGAAAAGTGCCACATGGACTCAAGACAGAAGCATGACAGTGCAATCCTAAATACACTGATAGGGAGTGAAAGCCATCGAACAGATGGCAATCATAATCAAGTGTACTCTGAAGGAAGTCTCAATTTTTTTCAGCAGGGTTTCTTCTGATGAATGTATTTTTATGAAAGCAGCCAATCAGTGCAGTCCTAAGCAAACTTATAACTTTAAATCCATTGAAGTGAATAAACCTAGGAGGGTGTAAGTGTTTAGGATTGCACCACATGTCTCTTTTTTCTCAGAATAGTAACTTGTTACGAGAAGCAATAGGTGGCCTCCTCTCAAGGTCAGTAATTCTAGTGCATCTCTGCAAGGGGGAACGATAAACATCCCATGGTTTTAGGGTAAAGCAATCTGGGTTTTAGGGTAAAGCAATCTGGTTAGGGGTGAAGGATATAGTTGCCAACCTCTATGAGATTGCCCAGAATTACAACTGATCTCCAGACTACAGGGATCAGTTCCCCTGGAGCAATGCTCCCTCTAAAGTGGAGTCTTGTGAGCAAAAAAATCTACTTTGTGAGCTACTGGCATTAAAGTTGTGAGCGAGCGATTTGGCTGCTGCATAGATTCATTTGCTCTGGAGCCATGTTTCCTGAGCTAACACAAAAAAATGTGTGAGCCGGAGGCTAAAAAACTATGAGCTAGCTCACACTAACTCAGCTTAGAGGGAACACTGCCCTGGAGACTATGACACATTTTGGAGGATGAACTCTCTGGTCCCTTGGTCTCTTTCTTAGTTTGAATTAAACCAAATGCTGTTTCTTTATCAATTAACAAACTCGTTCAGAGTGTGAGTATGTCAAATGAGTGTGATAAACATCCAAAGTATCCAGAAACATTGCTGTATTTAAAAATGTGATCTTGAAGTGAACATGATTAATGAGTTGGGAGGCTACAAGGAATTGCAAGGGACATAAATCACTGTGAAAATTCTCCCTGTGCCAGATCCCTCCCCTTCAGGACACTATGAGATCTTTGTGACTTGAGCAGGCCACTGTCTATTCTACCCCCTCTTTCTGCCCCACCCACTTTTCTGATGCTCACTTGGGTTCTTAGAAAACCCATAAAGCAACTCACCTGTAGTTGTGAGCAAGATCAGCTCTCTGATGACACACAGCACAATGTGGTCGGCTAACATCTGGATCTCACAGGGATCCGGCATGTGAGTGCAAGCCAGCAGTTCTGCCTCCTTGTGTCTCTCAAGGCTCTCGGAGAAGGGCTGCGTGCTCTCCCACTTTGAAAGCAAGCTGCTCCCATCCCCCGTGAGAAGTGAGCTCTCTTCCGTCAATGTGTTGGTCTTCTCGCTGGAATCCGTCAGTCTCTTTTCCCATCGGCTGAACACGGTTTGCTTCTTTGATTTTGGTTCCCCAAGAACTGAGGAGAGAGAAATTCCTATAGGTGGTTTCTCCTTCAGTGGAGAAAGTGGTCTGATTTTCTTGAGACAGCTGGCTCGCCCAACCGGCTCACTCTCCAGTCCAAACTCAGATAAAAGAGTGTTGACAATCGTCTTAGCTGTGTGAGCAAGCTTTGCAGGGCAAATGGGAGAGTGGCATGAGCTCTCCGAATCCATGAAAGGCTGGATGCTATGGAAGTACTTGCAGTGGGTGGGATCAGCCTTGCTCCTCTGCCCTGCAACTCTGGAAATGGCCTCCAGCTCTTCTGTTTTATTAAACAGTTTTTCCAAAATGCTTCCCTTTGGAATGGACTTTTGTCTAGGAAGCCAGTCATCCTCCAAGAAATCGTTCCATTTATTTGGACCCTTGTCCACTCCGTGTTGTCTGGTGGCTCTTACCCTGGCAGCTGACGAACAACAGGACCGGCCTTTGTGTCTCTCTGGCACAGTGTGAATGTCACACTCGGAAAACTTAAACACAGAAGGCAGTCTACATGGGATTTCCTCCTTTATTTCCTCTTCCTCTAAAGAGATCACCTTTCCAGGTACATTGATCGGCGGGCAACTGTCTATCCTTCGGTATCTTGTGGATGTTGTTTTCATCCCTGGAAACACAACTGGATTCTGAGTGGTAGTTTTATCCCTTGCGTAGCCTTGCCCTGACATTTCTAGCTGAAGGTTCTCCACCATTAATTCAGAAGTGATCTCAGTCAGGCTCTCGGTGCATCGGTCCAGCATCACGCTTATCGTCTCACTCAGCACAAGACTTTCGGATGAGCTGCTGAACAGGGTGGCTTCCTTCTGGCTGAGTTGCTTGTCCAGGGTCCGCTTGATAATTTCCAGAATGCTGCTGACAGCATTGTTTGAATACACACTCAGCTCTGAATGAAGCATTTGTACCTGCCGAAAGGCAGCTTCTATGCACTCCTTAGTGACTACATTGCCCAGCTTGGAAATGTCCAGGAAGTTGTGGGCTGATCCCAGTGTAGGCAATGTTCTTCTATTGGCTGTTCCTGGAATCTCATTCCCAAATGTTTCCGTTCCATTTCCTGTTTCAGTTGAGAGCGAATGTAGAGACCGTGTCGGTTGTGTAAAAGAAAGGCTTTCTAGTGGGAATTTCACAATTTCCAAAAAGTTACATTTGAACTCCCTCCTAAAATGCCGAGCTACAAAGGTCTCCAGGGTGAGGACAACACATTCAACAGTGTCTTTGGCTATTCTGTCGATAATATCCATAGACGCTTTCAGTGAAACATTGTAAAAAGGAAATTCAGGCTGAGTGAATCTATGCTTGACTATCCTAGCAGACCCTATGGAGAAAGTTCGATCTCTCCTTCCCAGAAAAGTGTCCTTTTCTTGAGTATCAGGCACACTGTGCACCAAACATTTCTGCACATTTTCAAACACATTTGCAACAATATCTCTTGCTACTGAGCCTATCTCTGCCTGGGAGTCACTGTGGAAAAGTCCTGGGGTTTCAGCCCTTTTAAAACTGTAGCAGAATAATTTCTCACTAAGCTCTCCTGGAGTCCTCTTCAGAAGGCAAACGGATGGCTCCAGATCCTGGATTCTCATGAAAACCTCACTGACAATGTTCTCTGCCACATGCAGCATTTTGAGGCTTTCATGAATGTTGGCGTCTGTCAATGGCTGTTGTTCAAATATGTGTTTTAAAATGCCTTCCTTGGGGAGAACTTCTTTGAGGTAGGATTTAAATTCACTGTGAAAAATACACTTTGCTTTTGCCCGGGTATCCTTCATTGCCGACTCAAGGTGAAAGCAAATTTGGGTAGAAGGAAGCCCATCTGCTTTGAAACATTTTAAAGTAGGGTGCTTGTGAAAATGACAAAGGTGAACATCGTCAGTGTGCAAGTCTTGTACAATTGAATGAACCAAGTTACTTGCTATGGAGATCTGGTCAGACGATAAAGTATTGACTCTCAAGATTGTTCTGTGATAATCTTCAGTTTTGAATTCATCTATTATGGTTCCAAGAACTTTGCTTACAATATCTTTAGCATATAACGTCAAGTCAGACTTGGACAAGCTCAGACTTGTGAGAGAGCTTTCAGAATCTTCTGAGAAAGTTCTTGGCCTACACACAGCCCCATCTCCAGCTTGCATGTCAAATGGAAAGGCCATGTCTGGTCTCCATTTCTGATGTGTAGACAATGGAAGAATCTCTTCTAAATTTGCTGCAGCAAAGTAGGCAATTTTATTCAGAACACCTTGGACCAGCTCCTCACCCAAGGAGCGTGGTGAGGGTTGGAGTTGAGAGAGGGCTAATGTCATCTTCTGGAGGTCTGACGCTCCCATTAGACAAGATGGCTCAGTTGGTAGTGGGCCTTTATTGCTGCTTGAACTATCCACTTCTGACTTTGATTCACTGGAGCTAAAGAGGGTGTCCATGACAACTGAATACATCTTATAAAGCACGCTGTCGACAATCTCACCAGCAACACTGCCGGCCCGTACCTGAGAAGCAGTCTCTATCACACCATGGTAAGTCGAGGACTTAGATTCTGAACTGAGAAATAAGGAATCATTATTTAAAGATGGTAAATGCCCCAAATCTCCCATTATTCTTTGGGTAATCTGATTCAAGACCTCTTCCACTCTTGCCAACAATGGAAAGGTCACTTTCTGCCCCAATGGATGCCTCCTAAAAATCCTTTTCAGAACCCTTTTCTCAATTTCATTTTCTGTTAAGGCTAGTTGAGCAGATAAGACTGTGAGGAGTTTGTTCACAATTTCATGAGCGGAGGCATTTTCTTTATAAGGGACAGCATTTTGGGAAGAGAGCATCTCTCCTTCCAGGTCTTTCCGAACTAGCTGCAGAATGGTACAAGTGAGTTTCTCAGCACACAGCCTTAAGTTAGTTTGGGAGTCTTGAACCGCCATCTTTGCTTTCTGATGGTACCTGCTTGCTTCATCATCTCTGGTTCCCTGCAGCATTGGACTATGGATGTTTGAAGGTTCTGTAGGAAACAAACCAATGCTATGATTTGGAGCAGGTCTCCCTTCAGTCAAGAGTTGTTTTTCCCATTGTGCAGCTTGCATCAATTCAGATACCAGTTTCTCTTCTGCAAATGATGCCAGCCTAAGAAAAATGTTGTCAACTAAGGATTTCACAACACCTTCAGGGGAATATTCCTTGTAACCTGAAAGCTGTTTAGCAGCATATTGATTCATTTTTCTGTTGAGAATTTTTTCAGCTTTTGACCAGCCTGGGACTTGGTGTTTGCCCTTTTCATAATCTGCCAAATGCCCCCTAAGCCCTGCCTTGGCCTCTCTATTAGTCAGATGTGCAAGAGGCTGAACTGTCTTCTTAACAAGAGACTGGAGTCGGTCTGAGAGTGACCTTGTTGAGCTCATGCCAGCTGCAAGAGCAGCACAAAGATCTTCAAAAACTATGTCAACCAACTCATCAGAAACCACTGACACATCATGCTTAGCAACTGCTGACTTGGAAAGGGTTTTTCGAGTGGTGTCAGCAGCGGTCTCAGAAATGTGGAATTCCCCCATTCTACATGTGCGGATTTTCTCAGGACCACGTGAAGAATGTGGGGAATTGCCCATATCCAACAGTATTGTCTGGAAGACTTCATTTAAAACACTTTCAACAGTGTGATGAATTTGGGTTTGGAGGTTTCTCTTGTAACCAGGATTTTTCCTGAAAAGCTTTTCCAAGATGCACTCTTGCTGTTTGACAGGATGCTGCAGTTCAGCCTGGTGTTCTTGGGGACTGAAAACAGCTAATACCATGTTGATAATTTGACTTGCAGCTATGCTTTCGGGAAAGATAAAAGGGGGAATAGCAGTCCTCTCTACCTCCTTATCTAATTCATGCTTTAGGTTCTGTAAAATCATCTTGGCCACTTCCTCTGCATATGTTTTTAAGTCAGAGTAAGATGGCGGGAGCATGTGTTTAGCATTTTCCTTTACTTCTAAAACAGATTTACTGACAGAATGCAAAATATCTTCTAAGTTGGTGGGCAAAGAGCTGCAGTGTGTTGCCAAGAGCTTCCTGAGATCTTGATCAATGTTAGAGGAGATATCTGAATTGGCCAATGTCTTGAAGTTCTGGATGTCTGAACAAAACTGAGTTTCTACTTTAGATGTAATAAAAGCTTCAAGTTTTACTAACACAGTTTGAACTAGATCATTAGCCAGGCTGAGTTTTGATGGGGGGCTGTGCATTTCAGGATGCTTTGTCTTCGTTAGATCTTCAGTAATGGGTTGATGTCCCCCTTTTGAGGTTCCTGCTTCAAAGGAAATCCCAGGGTTTTTGAAATGCACTGTTGGCAACTCTTTTCCTGCACCGGCAGCTACCTCCAAAGTGAAGATATCAGTGATTATCAGGCTGGACTGCTGCCTGCAAGGGCCCTGAGCATCAGCTAAAGTGGCACATGATAATTTCTGGAAAAGAGTTTTCACTAGATCACCCATGAAATTACTCACATCAGAGTCAGAGATGGACGTCTGGCCACTGAACTGAATCTGCCTTTTGGAGGCTGGCTGCTCCTCTTGTGGATGTTGATCCATGTTCAGGTGGGCAAGAGATGGAGGAGGAGGAGCTGGTGGCCAAATAGGCCAAGCAGCCCAAATATGCTGGAAAATATCATCTAAGAGTTTCCGCACTGTTTCAAGAAGCAGAGGTTGTTCTTCATCCTTGAACTCGTTTTCCATTTTTTTCAGGACCTGATATAAAGTCCAACTCGTAGTCTTTGTGGGTTGCCCAACACTTGGCATTTCTTCAGCTGGAAACCTGACATTTTCCTCATCTTGGACAGAGCTGAAAATGGCATCTTGCACAAAACTGTCTAAATTACTTTCGGCCTTTCCTTCTTCCTCCAGAAATGCTCCTCTGCCATGTGGAGCTGACTTGGTATCGGCCCTGCTTCTCTCTCTGGATTCCAGATTGAAACTCTCATAGATTGTTTTGCCTTGAGTTGCTCTTGTGACTGACACTTTCTGCTCCTTAGCATCAGAGGAAAGGTTTAGCTCTGCTTCTGTGCCCCCTTTGCCCTCTGTCTCTGGGTCAATTACCATTCCGGGGACGTTAACAGGAGGAAATGGTTTTCTCATCTCTTTTTCAGCTGTGTATAGGGTAGTGGTTGTCACAGTAGGTCTTGTCTCCTGGCCAGGAAGGCTGCCTTGTATTTCAGGACCAGCTCTGGGTTTTACTGGTGGAGAAAAACCTCTTAGTTTTTCTGTACTCAAGCTGTTAAATACATCATTAATGAGTTGCAGAATTATTGAGCTTTCTCGAGTTGGAAGAAGTACTTCATGACTTGTATGCCTCTGGATGAAGTTCAGAACACTACTAATCATCTCTTCCACATACTGGACAATGTTCGTCTCTGATGAAGCAACTGTTTTGGACACTATTTTGCGAATAGTGTCTTTGACAATCAAACCTGCCGCTTCAGATTCTACGGTATGTGGAGGAATTGCAGCGTAAAGCTGCTCCAGCGGTATACCAATGGCTTTTATTTTGGCACAGAGTTCAAACTGATACAGCTTTGTTTGGCTGGAAGCAGTAAACACCTTCAGTTTTTCTATAATAACTTCAACAATTTCCTCAGCATCCCCATACATTGATTGGTAGGACAGGAGTATCTGAGTTCTCCAGAATGTCGGATCTGGACCAGTGTTTTTCCCAGGGGCTACTAAGCATGCTGCTTTGAATCCTGCAGCAAAGTTGTTTTTGGAGAGGATGTCCACGTATGTCCTCTGAGCAGAAGACTGGAGCTTGTCAAGGACATTTTCAACAATGTCATTGGCCATGAAACTGGCAATTCTCGAGACAGAACCACTTGGAGAGGTGTCTGCAGGCTGGCTGCCTAAGAGACTCTCTGAAATGGATTCAAGGAGAACCTCAGTGGTAATGGAGAGAGGGCTTGTTGTGAAACCCAGGCCCCCTAAGATTCGTTTAAAAACATCTTCAAGTAGAATTGCAGCCATTTGGGTGAGGTAGGACTTAAGTTCAGCAAAAATGCTCCTGAGATCCTTGATGGCACCTTTTTGGTCTGCGTTGTCATCGGGAGGCTTCTGTTCTCCACCACGAAATGGCATCCCTTCTGATTCAATGGCATTATCTGCTTTAGGAAGGAAGCCTTTTGTTTTCAGGATGGCTGGTATCATATGTCTGCGTTTGCTGTGATGAGAAGTGTTTGCATGCTCAGGGGGGTGTATGAAATACTTTTGAAACTGGCTGATGTGGCTGTCCGATTTGGAACTTCTCACACTTGTTGTGGTGGACAGAAGTCCACTGTATTTGGATGGGGACATAATTATGGCTGTCTTCCCTCTCTTGAACTTCCTTTTAAAGTGGTCACTATCCCGAGATGTGTGGGTACTCTTGGTAAAGGAAGTGGAGTTGGAGGAAAGCACGGAGGTGTGTTTCCCACTTGTGTGAAATTCACTTGGAGAGGTGGCGGGCTTTATGCTGGTGTCGGTAAAGCTGACCTTTCTGGTGGATGTGCAAGGAAGGCCTCCATAGATTTCACAAAGTTCTTCATTACAGGTGCTGCAGCTACTGGAGTTGTCTGAAGAGAAGACAGTGTCTTCAGAAACCGTGTACACTTGACTCCTCACCCGCTCTTCAAACTTGGTGAGGGCTGGGTAGAGAATGGTGGTTACGGCTGACACCACCCAGGTCATGACATTCTGGATGATGTTATTCAGCTCAGAAGGAGATACCTAGCACAAAAACAAGAGAGAAAAGATGGAATGAGATTCAACATGCAATATGTATGCAAAAGTCTCCAGCTGAGCCAATGTTCCCTCTAAGCTCCACAGTGTAGTGAGCAGAAATTCTACCTTGTGAGCAAAAAAAAGCTAGTAGCAACAAAGTTGTGAGTCTACATTTGACTATCATGTAAATTAGGTTTTTAAAGATTATTTCCACAACCTTGTAAAAACCTCAAAATAAAATCTTTTACATTATATACTCTAAGAATAATTTAAACATTATAAGAGAAAACAGAATCAAGTCAAATTTCACCCACCCCTTTACACTATATTGGTAGACCTGTCCTCCGGAGAACAGGTCTACTCACCTCTTTCCACTATATTGGTAGATCTGGCCTCCGGAGAACAGGGCTGCCCTCCTCAATCCACTATATTGCTTAAATGTTATAAATCTGCAAAAACTACTTATTTATTCAAATATTTATATCCCACTTTTCCCTGTGATTCAAGGCAAAGCATTTAGAAAGGACAGCTGTAATTACTAAGAGCCAGCATGGGTTTCTCAAGAACAAGTCATATCAGACTAACCTTATCTCTCTTTTTTTGAGAAAGTTACTACCTTGCTGGATCAGGGGAATGCTGTAGACATAGTCTATCTTGATTTTAGTAAGGCTTTTGATAAGGTTCCACATAACATATTTGTTGACAAATTGGAAAAATGTGGTTTGGATCCTATGACTGTTAGGTGGACCTGTAGCTGGTTGACAGATCACACCTAAAGAGTGCTTGTGAATGGTTCCTCACCTTCTTGGAGAGGAGTGACAAGTGGAGTGCCTCAAGGACCTGTCCTGGGACCTGTTTAGTTCAACATCTTAATCAATTATTTGGATGAAGGGATAGAGGGAAGGCTTATTAACTTTGCAGATGATACTAAATTGGGAGGGGTAGCAAATATGGTATAAGACAGGATACAGGGTGATCTTGACAGGCCAGAAAACAGGGCTAAAAGAAATTTAATGAATTTCAATGGGGATAAATGTAAAGTTCTGCATCTAGGTAGGAAAAATCAAATGCATAATTATAGAATGGGGGAGACTTAGCAGTAGTATGTGCAAAAAGGATCTAGGGGTCTTAGTAGACCATACACTGAACATGAGTAAGCATTGTGATGTGGTTGCTAAAAAGGCAAATGCAATTTTGGGTTGTATCAACAGAAGTATAGTGTCCAGATCATGAGATGTGATGCTACAACTTTACTCTGCTCTGGTTAGACCTCACCTAGAGTATCACGTTCAGTTTTGGGCACCACAATTTAAGAAGGACATAGACAAGCTGGAACATGTCAAGAGGATGGCAATGAAGATGGTGAGGGGTCTGGAGACCAAGTCCTATGAGTAAAGGTTGAAGGATCTGGGTATGTTTAGCTTGGAGAGGAGATGACTGAGAGGTGATATAACCATCTTCAAATACTTGAAGGTCTGTCATCTAGAGGATGGTGTGGAGTTGTTTTCTGTTGCCCCAGAAGGTTGGACCAGAACCAACGGGTTGAAATTAAATCAGAAGAGTTTTCGGCTAAACATTAGGAAGATCTTCCTGACAGCGCAGTTCCTTAGTGGAACAGGCTTCCTAGGAAAGTGGTGGGCTCTCCTTCTTTGAAGGTTTTCAAACAGAGACTAGATGGCCATCTGACAGCAATGCGGATTCTGTGAACTTAGGCAGATCATGAGAGGGAGGGCAGGAAGGGCTGCCTCAGTGCTTAGTTCTTGTGGCCCTTTTTTACATGCCCATGGAAATGCTGATTGCCACTTTGGGGGTCACGAAGCGATCCTGGAGTTTTTTTGTCATCTTCTGGGCATGGAACAGCAGTGACTACGGGTGTGGAGGGGGAGGTACTTGTGAATTTTCTGCATTATGCAGGGGGATTGGATTAGATGAACCTGGAGATCCCTTCCAGCTCTATGATTCTATGAAAAGCATAATAGGGGTGTGCAAAAAAAAATATCCAGCTCTATTATAGCATATGGGGACCATTATAATCAATGGGCCTTGTAGGCTATATCGGATAATTGATCTGGGGATATCTGGGGCTTCGGGAGACCTATTTTTTGAGGTAGAAGCACCAAATTTGCAGCATAGTTGCTGGTGCCTCTCCTCAACACCCCCCCCCCAAGTTTCAAAAAGATTGGACCAGGAGGTCTAATTCAATGAGCCCCAGAATGAGGTACCCCCATCCTCCATTGTTTCCAATAGAGGGGAAAAACCCTTCTCAGTTCACTTATAGGCTGTGCTGCCAGCTAAAATGTTGCGTGCCTCCACCCCCTAGCACAGCTTAGAGGGAACTTTGGGGGTCAATTCCTCTCCATGTTTCAGACCACTTGTGTTTTTCTTTATGAAACCCTGAGGGGAAGCATATACATTGCCTAAAACAAAAATTATTTCCTCTTCAGTACCTGTTTTTCGTTACAGACACCCATTTAGTTTTGTGCAGCAAGCATCACTCAGTGAGCTTGATGGTAAGGATGCTTTCACAGGCATCCATAAATAGAAAAACATCAAAGACATCATCGTAAATATTTACAATTCTAATTGCAAATGGACATCATGGCAAAATTGGGGGTCAAGCTCATGAAGGATTTTTCCTCTATGCCAGACCATTTGGAAAACCTGCAAGTCTCCTACTGCCTTGTGTAGGACAACGTGATTGCTGGAGTCCCCAGCTTTGTTTTACTACATGAAGTCCCCAGATGCAGGAGGACTGGGCCCTCTGATGAAGTGTGAATTGCTCAATCAGATCCCCTGCCTGTTCACTGTGGCTCCAATACACACCTTTCCTTTCAGACTGTCTCGAATGGCCAACTGGTCTCTGAAATGTAAAAACAGAAATGGAGTAAAGGTCTGAAAAGGCTGCCTCAGGAGGTGAAGCCAAATGGAATTCCTCCCCTCTCATACCTCCTGGGAAGAAGGAAATCCTGAAGGGGCAGGGGAACCACACCACACACTAAAGGAAGCCCAGGGGCTTACCACTTCTCCTGATCCTCCAAAAGAAGACTCATTCATTTGAAAGAGGGCAGCCAATAATATGTTCTGCCTTAGAGTGTTCCCACAAACCCTGAAAAGCTTGGCAGCCACCCAAGAAAGCACTGGTGAGAACTGTGGTACTCATGGGTGCCACACTGGGGAACCTTGGGTTATGCCCATTTATTGCCCTTGGTAACCTGAACTTATTAAAATCCAAGCATGCTCCTCTTTGCCTAAACATAAGAACATAAGAGACGCCAATGTTGGATCAGGCCAAAGGCCCATCCAGTCCAACACTCTGTGTCACACAGTGGCCAGAAATACCAGGTGCCATCAGGAGGTCCACCAGTGGGGCCAGGACATTAGAAGCCCTCCCACTGTTGACCCCCCCCCAAGCACCAAGAAGACAGAGCATCACTTGCCCCAGAGCCCCTAGCTATACCTTGTGGCTAATAGCCACTGATGGACCTCTGCTCCATATGCTTATCTAATTCCCTTTTGAAGCCGTCCATGCTTGTAGCACCCACCACTTCCTGTGGCAGTGAATTCCATGTGTTAATCACTCTTTGGGTGAAGAAGTACTTCCTTTTATCCGTTCTAACCCGACCGCTCTGCAGTTTCATGGAGTGCCCACGAGAAACACAGTTTCTTCATTTGAATAGTCCCACCCTGGGCTTTGTGTCTTGGTCCATAGATGCTGGCAGGGAAATATATATATTTAGGCCCCGGCCACATGGAGCATTAGGCACGGAAGATAGGCGGATTTTCCGGGCGCAATCTCACTGCCACATCTGGGAAGCGTAGAGCTCCCGTGGCGCGCCCGAGGCTTCCCGCCGAAGATGCGGGGTAAAAAACTAGTACCTCGGAGGTACTAGTTTCCGGAAACCGCGGGGCAAGGGAGGGCGTCTGATCGCGTTTCCGGTGGTAGTTCCGGCGCTCGCCTATGACCCCTCGCAAAAAGGGGTTTTTTTCCCCAAGTCTCCACGGATGCGCACAAGCACCCAACGGAGCATGCACACATTTCAATTTCAAAAACAAAACACAACCCCGTTTGCCGCGCCGCTCCACTTCTTTGCCGCGTCTGTGATCGGCACCTCCCCCCTAACCACGGGAGCTCGACGGGACCTCAACCCAACACCTGATCACGCGGTTGCGCTTTAGTTTGCTCCGGGGCAAACAGCCACGCCTCCCCCCCCCGCATTTTCCTGCCCGTGTGGCCGAGGCCATATATATTTAAAGAGGTGCCAGAACTGTATACTGAATATTCGTGAACTTTTAAACATTTTAAAAAGAATTTTGTTGAAGAGGTTCCAGAACTCCATTCCAGTTCATTCCCCCAGAAAAATAACCCTGGATGCTGGTATCCTGTTACCTTTGGGCACTTACGTATTCGAAAGCAAATACTGAACGTATGCTGAGTAAGGTGATTCAGGGCCCTCATTATCCTGAGTAGGTGAGGTGGTGTGTTCTGAAAAAGAAGAATTCAGCTGTTTGCGTACTACCAGTGCTAAAAGAAAGACCCATGATAGCACGACAGGTGAGAGACAACCACTGGTGCTAAATTGTCTCCTCTTTAACCCACCTGTTCATTGCCAGGTCCTTTAGGGCCAAACTACATGTGACATGGGTGTTCAGTTCAGCAATTTGAACTTCCAGTGGTTAATGTGGCTCAAAAATCAACTGTAGAACTTCATGTTATGGGTTGGGGCAACAACAACTGGGATGGGGTATTTCTTACTCATACTGCTTCCCTGATTTTTTTAAATGTCCTCTGAAACGGTCTCTATGTGGGTTACTTGATCATGGTAAAAAGATACTAGTCTTAGTATGCACAGATGCAGCTCTCAGCTATTCTCACAGGGGCAGAAACAGCTGATTTATCCAGTGGGTTGCCTGCAGTATTAAAAGGTGCCTATTTCCCATTACCCCAGTCTAAAGCAGAATCCTCGCACTGGGGTCTCTATATGGGTTACTTGATCATGGTAAAAAGATACTAGTCTTAGTATGCACAGATGCAGCTCTCAGCTATTCTCACAGGGGCAGAAACAGCTGATTTATCGGGTGGGTTGCCTGCAGTATAAAAAGGTGCCTATTTCCCATTACCCCCGTCTAAAGCAGAATCCTCGCACTGACTTGGAGGCTGAAATGGAGCTCAGATTAGCGTGTACTTCTTCAATGAAAACGTACAATTTTAGGAGGTTGGCTTCTGCCCCTTCCATACCATCTTTGCAATGTGACTCCAGACATCCAGGATATGCACAGCCTTACCCACTTGACTGTGGAGTATGTAGCTATGTAGTCCATACCTATTTTACTTTTCTCCGATCTCCTCTTCTTGCTTGAGTGTCTTTCTTTTGGCTGACGTTCTGGCTCCCCCTAACACAATCAAACAAAATATTGTTAAAACTACCAGCTGACATCTGCTGGTGTCTGTTTCACATTCCCAGATTGATGAGATACAAGCCCAAAAATTAAGCCCATCGTCAGACAAGCCCACCCTGTCCCTTGTCATCATCAGCCGTGCTCAAAATTCCTCCAGCCTTCAGAGCTTGAAATTGCTGCATTCATCCAGCCACAGAATATTTTGTTCCTTACCACAATCATCTCTCTCTTCTTCTGCTTGGCTTTGCCAGAGCCCTCAGTAGTAGTCTTGTGTGAGGCAGCAGAAGACATGGTTCCTTTGGCAGAAGTTTTCATGGTAGTTTGATGCGATGGATTTCCTCCTAGATCAAAATGTTAACTACTAATCAGGATTGAAAGGAATGTTTCCTGTTGTAATTTGTTCACAATTGTAGTACTTTTTGCTAAATTTTGGACTTAAAATTCCTATGTTATGGATTTGACACTGAACTGCAGACCGGAAGGTTGGTAGATCAGCAGTTCGAGACCCGAGTGCTGCATGATGGAGTGAGCTCCCATCTCTGGCCCCAGCTTCTGCCTACCTAGCAGTTCGAAAGCAAGAAATTGCAAGTAGATAAATAGGTACCACTTTGGTGGGAAGGTAACAGCGTTCCGTGCGCCTCGATGTCTAGTCATGCCGGCCACATAACCACGGAAATGTCTTTGGACAGCACTGGCTCTTCGGCTCGGAAACGGAGATGAGCACCGCATCCCTAGAATCGGATTCGACTAGCTTTTGAGCAAGGGAAACCTTTACCTTTACATAATACATACAGATATAAATTGAAAACTGGTTTAACTTCCCCTTGTGCACCATAAATAAAACAATGCAAATCCAAGCAAGTTTGCAACTAGATAGCACAAAAAGTTACAAGTTTTAAGTGAGAATAATAGGCATTTTTTGCAAAGAAATCTGACCCTGCAATACCTGAAAAATTTCTATTCCCCCCACCCCAGTGCTTTCAGCCCTCTTTTTCAGGCTGCCAGCTGGGGTCTCTTGACCAAGGGATGCTGAGACTTACCCCCCAAGGATGAGAAAGGACACTTGCTGGTGCCGCTGCTGGCTCCATGCCTGCTGCTCCCGCTAGAGTCATAGTTGGGATGTGCTTTGCCTCCACTGCTTCCGCATCCACCTGAACCACAGCAGGCATTCTTGCCATTGTTACAGCAGTATCCTTTGTTGCTACAGCAGCCGGCAGACCCGCAGCAGGAGGTCTTGCTGCCACACCCAGCAGACCCACAGCAGGAGGTCTTACTGCCACACCCAGCAGACCCACAGCAGGAGGTCTTGCTGCCACACCCACCAGACCCACAGCAGGAGGTCTTGCTGCCACACCCACCAGACCCACAGCAGGAAGTCTTGCTGCCACACCCAGCAGATCCGCCACAGGTATTGCTGCCGCACCCAGCAGATCCGCCACAGGTATTGCTGCCGCACCCAGCAGACCCACAGCAGGAGGTCTTGCTGCCACACCCAGCAGATCCACAGGCTGACATGGCACCCTCATTACTGATACATTCAGCAGAGGCAGAAGGGATCACTTTGCTGCTGGTACTTTCTGGTCCACCAGAGACAAAATCTGTTGGCTGGTTGTTGCTGGTATCCATGCTGGTAATCGAGAAGACCTCCTTGGTTGTGGCGTAAGAAACTCTGCCACTCATTGTTTGCGGAATGCTCTCAGCTGCTGCAGAGAAAAATGAAGGATTGCTATAGCAGAGCGGCTTAAGGGAAGAAGAAGAGCCTTGACAATCCCATTCAAAACATATATGAGACAATTATTCTCTGTCAAGGCTGATCATTTGGTGGCCCATGGATCATAGCTCTGCCATCACCTATAGCATGGAAGGACCCATTTCACAAGGGGAAGGACATCTGTGGATCCAAGCAGAAGCAACGTTCCATGTGTTTCCACTGATGAGGCCAAATTTGTGAAGCTGTCTTACTCCTCTATTTTCAGCAGCAAGTGGCGACGTTTTTAATTTTCCAGAACTTTACAGATGTTATTTAACATCTATATGCTCCCCCATGAACAGATTGCCCGGAGGCACGGGCTGGGGTGTCACCAATATGTGGATGTTGGGCAGCCAGTCCGACTCTACCCCGGAAGATCTGGTCCGGGAGTTACAAGACGTGGCAGGTTGGCTTAGACGGAGCCTATTGAAATTGAAACCAATGGAGGTCCTGTGCCTGAGTCGGAGCGGACCAAGGGTAGGGATCCTACTACCAGCCTTCGATGGGGCGCAGCTGGTGCCAGAGCTGAGGATCAGGGGTTTGGGAGTGCTCCTGGATGCCTCCTTAACAATGGATGCCCAGGTAGCAGCCACTGCCAAGACAGCCTTTTACCATCTTCGGCTGATTAGGCAGTTGGTTATATGGTCTAGGGCCTGCCTACCTGAGGGACCGCCTTCCCCTACATGTTCCCCAGAGAGCACTGAGGTCGGGGTCGCAAAATTGCTTGATCCGCCATGGACCGACAGATGCAAAACTTCTCTGTAATGGCTCCATGCTGATTGAATGAGCTCCCAGAAGACATCAGGACCCTGTGGGACCTCTTACAGTTCTACAGGGCCTGCAAAATGGAGCTCTTCCACCAAGCCTTCAATTAGGAGCTGCTACCAGTAACACCTGAACTGGGGTAAAGCCCTCTATGCCCACAGCAACAGCCTGTGATGTCAACAGCCTCTGGCCATAATTTTTTGTTACATTTGCTACATCATAGCCTATAGGGATCATGATGTATTGTTATCACCACTTGCACTTTAACTGCACTTATTTGTTATTTGTCATGTATATGAGTTTTTATGATGTGCATTGTGTTCAATTAATTTTAACTTTTTAATGTAAGCCGTCCTGAGCCTGCTTCAGCAGGTAGGGTGGTATACAAATTGAATTTATTTATTTATTTATTTAATTAATTAATATAAAAGTCTTGGGATTCAAAAGATCTTCACTTGCTAGGAAGCTAATTCTCTCATTATTTTCTCAGCAAGCTTTGCTCGCATTCACATTAAAAAACACACCTCATCTTTAACATCCAACTGAGTACATCAGAGTCAAAGCAAAACTGATTCTATACCCACACATCTGAAGATGTCTCTTCCCTAGAATCCATGACAAGGCCTAATCTTAAGTATTGCACAAGCTCTGCTGGACTGGTGGCAGGGAGTGTTAAACTGACAGACGTTTTAAAGCATTTATCCATAACTAATCTATTTATTGCACATGCAATCCATCTAAAATATTACTCCCTGATCCTCCAAAATGAGGTAAGTCACAAATCAATCCAAGCACGAATGCCCAGGAGTGCTTGCAACATCCCGGGAGGAGATGCAGAAAATTCTGCACTAAATTCAAGGGAGGTATCTGTGTTAGCCTGTGGCAGCAAAAAAAACAAAAACGACTACATAAATCTAATGTGGCAGAAGCTTGCACAGACCTGAGCTCACGTCCCCAGATATATAAAGTGTGTCCTCAGTTGTATATTCACGGGGGCAAAGGAAAACTTCATAAATCATAGGGTAAAAATGAAATGCAAGACTAGGGATGGGCACGAACTGACTCACAAACTAAAGTTTGCAATTAATTTTGGCTGGTTCGTGAACTCAAGTTCATGGCAGGTCATCGGTCACAACTTTCCAAGAACTTTCAAGCTGTTCATGGAGGTTTGTGTTGGTTTGTGAGCAGAGACATTTCCAGACAGACTGTTTCTGCTCAATCAAAATATTTACATAACTTCAAAGCAACAACTTGGGGAGCATGTAGAGGAGCATCAAGGAGGAGGTCCCCTGTGACTTTGATGTTTCTAGTTCGCACAGGATCCATTTTATACACTCCTGAACCTTCTAAATCTGTGCCTATCAAAATGACAGTTTATAGGTAGTCATTTTGACAGGCACATGTTCAGGAGGTTCAGGAGTATATAGAACAGATCCTGTGCAAGCTAGAGACACTAACATCGCAGTGAACCTCTCTCAGATGTTCTTCTACATCCCCTCCAAGTTTGATGTCTCTAGCTTGCACAGGAACTGTTCTATCCACTCCTGAACCTCCTGAACCTGCACCAGTCAAGATGACAGCTAACAAGCAGTCATTTCCCCAGAAACGACCTGGGGGTACTTTATTTGGGGTGCTGTAACTTGAACCCCATAAATCCAATCCTCACCAAACTTGGAGGGCAGGCAGAGATAGAGGGGAGTCGGTCAGAAATCACCTGTGAGTTTGGTGTCTCTAGCATGCTGGGGCACCATTCTAAAAGTTTGTGATGGGACATATTGCAGTTCCACAGATCCTATAAAGCAGACCAGTCCTGCCAGACTTTTGACTGAGGTGGCGGACGTTCAACCATTCTGGCCTCCCTTGTTCATGGCCCTTTCCCAGTGCCTTGCTGCTTAGATAACATTACTTGGGCACTGGAACTTTTATTCACCTGACAGGAGGCAAGGGTCCTTTTTGTTATTCTTTATTGTGCCATCTGTTGTTTTATTGGTTTTATTGTTTTATGAATCTTGTGTTGTAAGCTGCCCTGAGCCCACTCATGGGATAGGGCAGGGTAGAAATTAAATAAATAAATACATAAAGGTCCATGGTTCACGAACTGGGCAAGCCATGAAACATGAACTGAACCGCATTTTTCCAGTTCGTGCCCATCCCTATGCAAGACACCTAACATATACAAAAGAAGCAGAGGCATCCTTCACAGCTGCAAGAGGATGTGATCACACAACCTTCTCAGCCAATCTTCCTGTTGTCCACCTTCTCAAGCTCTAGAAACTGGAATATGGGCCACTGCTTACCAGATTCAGTCCCCAGACTTTCTTTTTTGCTCAAGTTGGTTCCATGCAGAACAGATTCCTGCTATGAAATAAGAATTGTTTAAAAATAAGTCCTGGTTATATTACTGCAATGCATGATACACAGAGTACTGAGCTGGTACAAAAATGTCACAGCCAGATTTGGCAGATGCTACTTGGCAAAACAGCCATGCACCAACATTGAAATAACTAGGTTGGCTACCTCTACATTTCTGAGACAAATTCTTATGGTGCTGGCTTTTGCCTAAAAATCCTGAATAGCCTGTTTCCGTGGTATCTCAAGAATCAGGTACTCCCATATGAACTTACTCCACAATTTAAGATCATCTGGGGAAACCCTGATTCAAATCCCATTGTACAGGGAGGCTGGACTGGCTCCCACATGTAGCAGGGCCTCTCTAGTGGCTGCCCTAGAGTTCTTAAATATCCCAGAGAAATCCACCTAGTTCCGTCTTGGCGGAGGTTTTGTAAGTGAGCAAAAAACATGTTTGTTTCAGATGGCCTTTACAAGTATCTTCTTCTCTAAACTGAAAAGTGCCAGCCTTTTCTCATTTAAAAAGTGCTCAAATCTCTTAATCATCTTGGTTGCCCTCTTTTGTACTTTTCAAGCTCTGCAATGTCTTTTTTTGAGATAGGGTGACCAGAACTGCACACGGAAATCCAAATGAAGTCTCGCTGTAGATCTATTATACATTATATACAGAGGCATTACAATACTGGCCATTTTATTTTCTATTCCTTTCCTAATAATCCCCAAGAGGGGGTTTGCTTTTTTCCATAGCACACTGAGTCAACATTTTCATCGAGCTGCCCACTACAACCCCAAGATTTCTTTCCCTCTCATTCTCAGCTAGTTCAGACCCCCATCAGCATATATTTAAAGTTAGGATTTTTGCTAGGCCAGAAAAGCATCAGTAGTAGATGATACTAAGCTAGATGGACCAATAGCCTGATTCAGTCTAGCATTAAGGCAGAACTATCCCTCAATGGGGAAAGCAGCTGCTTTGCATGATAGAGATCTCAGGTTCAATCCAAATCATGTTCTAGGATACCAGGTGATGGTAAAGTCCATTCCCTGACAGACAGCTGCTGCCAGTCAAAGAAGGCCATATTGATGAATCAATAGCCTGATTCTGCATAAGGTAAGGGGGTGTATTAATTTGTACAAAATCAGTGAGGGGAAGGAAATGCTGAACCATCAAACTTTTGGGTTCAGGGTAGGGAACAACACATCTGCTAGCACACAACTGCCATTGCCCATCTTGATCCTATCCCAGTTGGACTAACCACCCCAGCCACTCAGCAGTTACTTATTATCAGCAGCATCTTACCTCCAGGGACTGTTTGGACTGGGTTAAGATGGTACTGGGCTGGTCCATTAGGGATCTAATCGACCCCTTTGTGCTGCTCTGGTCTTCTGCTAGCAATGCCTGACTGGATAATTGGAGTAGGCTGCCTGTTAGGAGTGGGGAGAAAGAGACAGGACAAATATGTCACTTTCAGCAGGAGTCACAGGGCTCAAAGTAAGGCAGTGGCTAATTCTCTACTACTTTCACCACAGTTGGAAGCAATACTATCATCATCATGTACAAGAATCCTCCTTGTCCTTAGAACCAGATGACCCCAGAAAGTCAGCAGAGTGGCTACAGGGCTGTTGGCTACTGGGTTGGATAGGAGCTAGGATGACCCAAGGAAGAGTGTGTAAGAATTCCCGTGCCAAAAATATACATGAAAATCACTGTTTCAGATCATTACTGTGATTTTCCAGAATGGTTACACAAATCTGGGATTCTTAGGGATTATGAAAACACACCCACCCAACCCCTGAAAAACCTGTGTAGTTTTTCACGTTCACTTGCTTACCATCAGTAAGCAGTAGCAGGCATCTTGTTTTCCTTTGATTTTCCAAATTTTCCAGGCAGTGGCCCAGGGAAGGAGGCTCCCAGGCCGCACAAGTCAGGCACAGGGCCCAGCACAGCTGCCATTCTAGGTGGCTCCTTCTTCCCTCCTGCTTTGTTCAGGGGAAGACTTTTTTTTCCCCTCCACAAGTAGAATGCCTGGGGCACCTTGTTCTGGGCCCCATATAATTGAGCCCCTCATTCTGGTTTGCTTGAAACTTGGGTAGTCCTTAATGAACAGACAGCACTAGCACCCCTGAAATTTTGCTGACATTTGGTTGGAAAAGTGCCACTCTAGCCCCCCTGAGAATGTCCCTCATGGGCAGTTATAGCAGAACTACCATTCTCCTTCCCTCCCTCGTTCCTCACTTTATGAAAGGAAACAAATAACAGTCCACAATACAGAAGGATGGCAGACAGAGAGTTTCCATTGGGGAAGTTTTTTCAAAAGTCACTATAAGAGTAGGGGAATGAAATATACGCAGACAGATTTTTTTAAAAAAATCAGTGGAGAGAAGAGTACCTGTGCCAAGGATCAGCTAATTCAGTGAGCTATAAAACTGAACCTCTTGGCTCAATCCGCTTGAAACTGGGGGGGGGGGTCAGCTTAGAGGGATGACTATATTCAGTGCAAATTCAGTGCTATTGTCTTTACAAACAGCTGCTCCAGACCTTCAAATTGGTTCCCGCTGAAAATAGCGGTCTCAAAATTCCAGGAACCCCCCCCAAATTTCAGTCCTGAACTGGTAATGTCCTACCTGAAAATCAGCAATCACAGTTCCCCCACCAAGAAATTATATATATATTTTCCCCCTTTGGGCATACCCCTACAGGGTTCAAAACCCTAGTAGGCCCTGAAGCTCTGTGGGTAACCTTCTCACAGTCAAAACTTCATCACAGCATTGTTGTGAGGATAAAAAGATGGGGGAATCCCACTTTCATGGAATAGCGAGATGGCTTTTGCCAGCTGTATTTATTTAGGTCATTTCTAATCTATGGTTCCGCCTCCAAAAACTTCCCAAGGCACCTTAGTACGATACAATAAAATGCTAGACCAAATCTGTTAAAAAAAAAAATCATTAGTTTACAACAAGCAGAAAAACCCACCACATAAAACAGAAAAGAAACATACAGGGCAATCATAAACTCAGACCAGGAGCCATAAAGATCCATTAAAATCTTGTAACACCACTAGCAAGAGCCTTTGCTGTGGTGGCTCCTCCCTTAGGGAACCGTCTCCCCACCCAGCACCTGATCTTCCTTGCTGGGGCAAAACATCTTCAGCTTAACCAAGCATTTGATTGATTTCAACTAACTCTTGTTGAGTAATCAGTTCCTAAGTCTGAATTGTGCTTCTAACTGGCTTCAACGCTCCAATTATTTTTGTAATGATTCCTTCCCCACAATTCAAGGGAGGTACAGAAGTCTCTCGATAAAAAATGTCCAATCCTCCATTCTGCCCTGCCCCCCCCCCAGTTTAACTTGAAGACCCTTTTGCTACATTACAAAACTACACTTACCTTTTGGGAGCTCTAAACCTTTGCTCGCCATTTCACTTGTTGACTGTTCAAGAACTGGGGACTTAGCACTCCCTGGATGTCTCTTGTGAGCAGAACCTGTAAGGACACAAACACAGTCAGCTTCTGAAATGCCTACAGCCAGAGCAGGGTGTGTTTTGCAAGCCTGTGTTCAATTGTAAAATCTATCAGTAGTGATAGGAGACAGAAAATTGGTACTCTAAAGTTTGGTGAAATGACACTTTCCCCATAGGGTTCTGTGTAAAAAGTATAATTGGGCATAGTCAATGTTTAAATTGCACTCTGTTAATGCTCAGAGGTCAACAACATTGACCTAGATGGACCAGTGGGCTGACTTGGCTATTGTCTTATTTACAGTGCTGTCCTAAAAATGCTTTCATGGGAGTAAGCCCCATTGAGTAGACTTCTGCACTGTTGATTTGCTTAATTGTCTGCACAGAAGAGTAGGTGGTTCTGGCACTGGAGGAGGCAGACAGCAGTTCTCTCTGATACAGATGGCAACTTAAAAGTGACCTGGGGCTCATTGAGGGGCAGAAGGCAAATCCTCAAAGCTATTTCAATCAACTTACCTGGTTTTTTAATGCCCTGGAGCTTCTCACAACTTGCCAGGGTGGAGAAGATCTCATCAGGAGGCAGGAAGCCTTCCTTGAGAAACCTTTCCTGCAGTTTTCTCAGATGGTAGGCCATCTTCTTCTCAAGGATGACTTGTTTCTGCAAGATTCCAGAGCAGAGCCTCAGCACCATGTCTGGACTGGAGGGCACAGCCATCATTAACTCTGAAAAACTGAGTGCAATCAGGGCTCCAATGACTGGAAAAGGCCTATTAATGGCGCCACTACTTTCATTTGGCATGGAGCACCCAGAAAATGTAGAGGCAGAGCAATAGAATTCTTCATTCGTACTCCAAAATTTTTCCAGGCTAGAACAGCCCACTAAGTATGCCTTCCTAAGCTCCCCACCCCAAATCCTGATACCAGCTTTGGGTGCATTTTGTAGCCCAGTTAGATTAAAGCCAGTGAACAGGAGATGATGGTCTCTCTGTCCATTTGGGTTCTTTTGTTTTCTTTTTTTTTTTTACATAGAAATCCTCATTCCAGTTACAACACACTGAGAATGAGGTCTACCAGGTATATTTGATGATAGAAGATCCACTTTGCATATATTCCCAAGTTTACTCTCCGTAACTAGCAGGGTGCACAACAGCAGCAAAAAAATCAGACTTTGGGACTGGGTTTGGGAAGGGCATGTTTTTCCTTATCCCAAATTTTGGGAACTCTCTTTACAGTTTTGAGGATCTTTTCAGGTTCTCTTTTTTTGGTTGTGAACATTTGGGAACATTTTATCAATCCCCCCCCCAATCCCTTGCCACCTCAGAAAAAGCAGAACATGGAGGAAGAGAGAGAAAGCCATTCTCTCCAAACAGCTGTTTGGCGAAGTCTCCCTCCCTTTAAATTTCAAAGGGCCACCATTTTCTATGGGAAGACCTGGCCTCCGGAATCTGAGGTTAGGTCTACTCCCCAAAAAATAATGGTGCTTCAAATGTTATCAGGACTGTGTTATCAGGACTGGAGATGATGACTAACAGCTGATTGGGTAGAGCTGGTCCCCATGGCTACATCTATCACCCATAGAATATATTGGAGCCATTATTTTTAGGGGTGATATAGAGGTCTGTCTTCCATAGGAAATTATCAGCCCATTTATACTCCAATCAGCTCATTATTTCCTATGGCCAGTAGTCCCAATTCATATCAGCCCCTACGACACGTGGAAGAATAAATTCCCCATAGCTGCCCTCTCACTGGAGGGAAAGATGAGTGAGATCAGGAGAACTGCATCCTGACTCAAGGCCCAACATCTCATCTAGTCTGGACCTAACCTAGTGGTCATCATGGCACTTGAGTTTTCCACAAGTATCTGAAGAAGCATAAGACAACTAAGAAGTCATTGCCTTATGCTTAGGATGGCAAGACCATCCCCATATTGAGTATCCAGGTGCTCTTTTGCTTACCCTTTTCAGCTTCTCTTCCTTGCTTTTCCGCCGCTGCTCTTCGATCCTCGCGTCTCGTTTCACATCATTGCCAATTTTCATCAGGAGCATCATCTCTTTTTTCCTCCATTCCTACAGAGGAAAGGTTGGCCAAGCAGCTGTCACCTCCTTTCATCCCAGCTACGTGGTTTCAAGGGACTTTAAAACATTAGAGGCTGTGGGCAATGAGGAAGTTTGTAATACTTTTATTGGCTCTAAAACCTCTGGTGGCCATTGTCTTTGAGTATGGGACTTGGGTGAAGAAAAAGACAAGAATTTCTTTAAGGATAATTCTTCATCACAGACCTGATTTAGAAAATTATATATATGCAAATCAACAAAGATTAGAATTGTTGGGGGGTGCAGAGCAATCATGCCTCCATGATGTCCAGATTAGACTAGTACAACATACTCTAAGTGGGACCTCCTTTGAATAAGACTCAGCATTTATATAGCATTCAGAATGCCTCACATACATTATCCTCTAGTATGGAAGACCAGTAGTAGTGGCATCCCTAAACTATAGATGTGAGGGGCTAAGGCTGAAAGGGAGTAGCCTCCCTAAAGCCACCAAATGAGATCTGGGCTGTGAACTACTCAGGTCACAATTCATTCTCTCAGCTTAGAAATTTGTCCAGCTGACCCACAGTACAGCTGCCAGGTTGCCAGTGGGGCTGGCTATTAGAAACCTCCTTCTCCAACTATGTAGCCTCTTCGTTGGTTGCCATTTTCTTTCTGAGACCAATGCAAAGGGGTGGCTTTAAACCTGAGAGTGGTAAACTCTGTTAATGGTGTTGTAGTATCTGTGTCCACCCTTTTGAAGTTTCACTGATTTGATCTACTGTTCCATTAAACTGAGTTTCCTTGACTGCTCTGCTGACCTGTTTTACATACTTTTTTTAATGTTGCTGTTTTAACAGTATGCTGCTTTTAGAGATGTCTTTGCTGATTTGTTATTTATTTGTGCTCCAATACAGGTAACTTTATATTTCCTAATTCAATTAATTCCCCATTGTTCTGAGCACTGTAATAAGCTCTAGGAATCCTGCACTGTTTATGTGACTGACACTTATCCCACAGGATTTTTCCAGCAGTACGCAATTTCCTGCCAGCCCCACAGCACTGGGATTCCCAACAGGAAATTGAAAAAGGTACAGGGGAATAGAATCTGGGCCTGAATATAACACACACACCCCAAGGCTGTTTTCTTTTAAAAAGTGAACAAGAATGAAGTCTATTCTGAAAGGATACACGCAATTGAGGTAAATACTAACATGTAACCAGGTCTTGGGGGATGTTCGGTTTCAAAAAGTACATGCTCAAAGATAAACTTTCTCTCAGGCAGGTTTATAACATATAAATACAACATTCTGCTGAAGCTTAGATGCAGCAAAATCTGCTGATATGCTGAAACACCTTGGTTTACCCAGACAGGGGAACTTAACCAAAGATATCTGATATCTCCTCAATTTACACTCCCATTAGACATCCTAACCCTTCTCCCTGGACCCTCAAACCCTATATTCTGACTGACTTTAACGCACACCTGTCAGAGCTCAGCTGTTCCCCAGTACACAGCTCCTATTGGCTGGGTCAGAGCACTGTTCTGATTGGCTCCTGTGTCTCCAGGGTAAATTTCTGAGCTCTGCCTGTCAGTTTCGAGTACATGGAAGCCACCACCCTGCCCAGACTGGGTGCTGTCCTTCTCAGCCTCACCTCTTCCATTTTCTTGCGAAGAAGAAGTTGCTTCCTTTTCTCTAACCCTTGCTTCTTTTTGTCATCCTGAGCCAAAACGAGGCGCTGGTTCTCTTCAGCAAGCTGTTCCAGTTTTCCCAGTTCCTCGTTAATCAGTTCTAAGTATCTGTTTTCAAAACAACAAGCGGGGGGAAATGTTAGCATTTCTCAGCGGTGTCCTGGGCCATTTTGTCTTCCGCATTTCAAATTGTGGTATAACTAGAGTTGCCAGCGCTGAGTTGGTAAATACATGGAGATTTGGGGGTGGTGCCTGGGGAGGGTGGGGTTTGGGGAGGGGAAGGACTTCAACAGGGTACATTGCCATAGGGTCCACCCTGCAAAGGAGCCATTTTCTCCAGGGGAACTGATCTCTATTGTCTCAAGATCTGTTGTAATAGCGGGAGATCTCCAGGTCCCACCTGGAGTTTGGTAACCCTGGGGATCATGCTGGGAGCACAGAAGGCATCCCAGAAAGAGGCAGACAACTGGTTTATCTTTGTGATAAACTTGGCCAGGTCAAGTAATTGTCTACAGATTTTACTTGGTCACGGTTAGGGATATCTATTCATTTCCAAATGAATGATGTGTTGGTTGACGCCGCCATGGGATGCCTAATGTGATGGAATGTGTGGGCTGTGCGCTTGCGCTTTGCCATCCCGCTTTTCCCTGCAGCTGTCTTCTCCCTGTTGCCTTGTTATCCCTCCATGGCCTTGAGCGCCTGGTTTATCCGTCCTACCTCCTTTGTCAGTCCCCCGCCCTCACTGGGTCCGTTAGCTTTTCCCCGTGCTTGCAGGTGTTTGCTCATTGGCCTCTGCTCATCAGGGGGTCATGTATGATTGGGGTATGACAGCTTAGCCCACTCATTTTATGTTATTTCTGACACAGAAGTTCATGGAGTGTCCTTTACTCTGATCAATAAACTGAACCTACTTAGGTCCTGTGTCGTTGGTGCTGAGTTATTGGAATACCTGACATGATGAAAGCAAACCAGTGCAGGCCCACTCATTAACTTCATTTAAAAAGTAAGAATAAAAATGGATGAATGAATGATTCCTGTGAGACCAGCAGCAAACCAGATGCCCTGGGAAGTCTACAAGCCAGGCTTGAAGACATCCGCTCTCTCCTCTTCACTCCTGTTTCTGGCCCCGGATAGTCTTTCATGAGTTCAAGAAGGTTGGAGAGATCATCAGGGAGTTGGAGATATGAAACTAAGATCTAAGCTTTTACAAGCAGTCAACAATGTCAACCAGATCACAACAGAAGAAGAGGGGTTAATAGAAAGGGGGAGAGAGTCAGAAGAAGCCCGCTTGCAGGGAGGGCGGGGTATAAATATAATGAAATAAATAAATAAATAAGATATGAAATGAAATGGTTGTATTTCCCATGGAAACTAATGGAAATTAAAGGAAATGTGTTAACACAAATGAATGAGAACAGTAATGGATATACCAAAAAAAAAGTTTTTGAAGCAAAAATATAATTTTTTAGAACCCTTTGCAAGTCCCTAGCCTGAGTCAGTTGTAGGGCTCATGTAGAGTGAAGCACTAGTGAATTGAGAAATATGCATAGGAGCATGGGAGTTATATCTTCCTTCCCAAGACCTAAAACCCAGGCCTCGCCTTGGTGTACAAGTGAGCAGAATGAGGCTACTTGGAGCAGTATAAAATGCACTGAGTGTCCCTACAAAATCTGAGGTGGGTCCCACAAGGCTCAGCATGCAGTTCTTGCCAGAGCAAAAGATGGGGTAGCAGAATGACCGAGCTGTGATGGAGAAGGTCTCCAGTCCTAATTTCCCTTCAGCCACAAGCTCACTAAGTGGCCTTAGTCATTCACTCTCTTTCTCACCTTGACCCACCACCTGCAGTAGGGAGTGAATAATACCGGCCCACCTTACAGGGCTATTATAAGAATTACTGCAATAATAGATCTGAAATGTTTCAGATACTTGAAGTCCTATGGAAATGTCATGGTGATGACAATTATGATGATCCTGACAGTCCTACAGGCTGACAGTTTTAACAGGTTCTTCCACCTTCTGCAATTTTAACAAGCAACCTAATCTGCTGCCATCAGCAAGCAAGTGACCATGGTCCTCTCTGCTCAGTTCAAAATTTCACCTACTGGTTCCAAAAGATCAATAGAACCCTGCTAGATCATACTAAAGGTCTATCTAGTCAAAGATCTTTATTCCCACAGTGGCCAACCAGATATTCCCAGAAGGCCCACCCTCAGGCACAGAAACTGAAGCCTCTCCATGTCCTTGCCTGCCAGCAATGGCGTTCAAAGATATATCGGACATGGAGCTTCCATTTAGCTGTCAAACCTAATGGCTACTCATGGCAATTTCAAACACAAATGCTTAGAGATTGAGCAGCTGTCAAAGATAAAGGCAGAAGCCAGGCCAGTTGGCAAACCTCAGCTCAAATCATCTTCCTGTTGGCAGAGTTTAAACTTGCAGAGGAATGGAGCACCAACTGTTTAAAGAAAATAACTCGGGCTCCGGTCACACGGGTAAGAAACTGCGGGGGGGGAGCGTGGCTGTTTGCCCCGGGGCAAACTAACACGCGGTTAAGTGATCAGACCTCCTGTGGAGGTTCCGTGGAGGTACCGTGGAGGTTCCGTGGGTAGGGAGAGGTGCCGATCACAGGACATGCCTGCGCACAACGAAGAAGCGCGCAGTGCGGCAAACTCGTTTTCTTTTTTTGTGTACACAACGAATGCGCATGCTCCGTTGGGTGCGTGTGCGCATCCACAGAGACTTGGGGAAAAAACCACCTTTTTCGCAAGGGGACATGGGCAGGTGCCGGATGCCACCGGAAACACGATCAGACGCCCGCCCTTGCCCCGCGGTTTCCGGAAACTAGTACCTCCAAGGTACTAGTTTTTTGCTGCGCTTTTTCGGCAGGAAGCCTTGGTTGTGCCACTGAAGCGCTATGCTTCCCAGATGTGCCGGTGAGATCGCACCCGGAAAATCCGCCTGTCTTCCGTCTCTCTTGCATGGCTAATGTTCCGTGTGACCGCAGCCTCGGTTTATTAAAGAAGAAATAAACTTTGATCGAATAGAGGAGAGGCACAGAGGCTTAACTAACTGCTGTCAGAAACAGGAAATAAGGGGGAGGGCTCAGTTGGAGCAGTAAGTCTCCAAAGAGCCAATCGAGACAGGAAGGACAAAATTTGACATTGTGGGAAGCTACGCTAACTAGCAGTCCTTCAGCTGTCCCCTATAGGCTGTTCTTCTGATCTTCTTCCAAGCAGATGCTCTATAGACCTTGTATATTCTAACACTTCCAGCCCCTTGTATGCTATGAATGTGTTCTGATTTTAATCCTTGTAGAAGAGAAATAGGGTTGCCAGCACTGCCTCGGCAAATACAGGGAGATTTTAAAGCCAGTGCCTGGGGATGTTGGAGTTTGGAGAGGGTGTGATGTCGCTTCCTAGTGATCTAGGAATTTCCCCTGATCTCACAGTAAAGACCATAGAGACATGGGCAAATTCCTAGATAATCATTGTGGCAGCCATTTTGTGGACATTTTCCTCCCTCGGTTTCTCAAGGGTGGAGTTGCCTGCTGTGGGCAGGCAAATGAGAAGTTTAACCAGAAAGCAGAGAGGAGGCATTTTCTCTTGGAAGGAGCTTTCTGGCCAAGGTATGTTTGACTTTCACATTCCAAGTTAATGGAAACAAGAACTACTTTGAATCCTTGGTAAGGTAGCAAAGAGAAAGACAAAGAGGCTATGTGAACTCCATACCTGTTCCTCATAACATTCTCTTGCTCCTCTATGGTTGGTCTTTCTTCCCTCAGCAGCCAGTCTCGGTATTTGGAGGTGTCAGCAGCTTCAGGAAGAAGCTGAGCCGCTTGTAGCTTAGTGACTTGTTTTTCAATCATTTTCTAAAAGGGGAAGAAAAATTGAGATTTCAAGGGTTGTCTTGATAAGTTGTCATAGGGTTGCTAGGCCTATCTCAATATGAACCAAACATATCAAATGTAACATGTATTTTGACCATTAGTTATAGTGGCAGTTGTAAAGTTCTTACATTTCAACTCTGTGGTAAATTATGCTACCTCGAAAAAACATACTTTCTTGGATACTTTTCTTGAAGCAATTTGAAAAATTGCCTGACAAGCCACAAAGGTGCTGTCATTTTTCAGCTTGAACTATACCTAATTCTCCATTTGGAAGTATTTAGGACAGGATTTATCCTTTACGTATCTGGCGTTCCGCTGGGTTAAACATACAAATTTGCCAACAGCCTCTGCTGAGGGATTCAGCTCCAGTAAGTGATATTTTTGGCTCTAACCCAGAAGTCCTGTGAAGGTGTGGGCCAAAATGGGGATGGCGAGGAAGAGGGAACCACTTGAGGGGATGTCTAGATGACACGTTTAAACCAGTTTTTTACAGTAGTTCCCTTTCCAGTAGGAATCAGAATTGTGAGGAAACAGGAATTCCTAACATCCCAGAAAACTCAACAAAATACATTCCCTAGCATTCCCTGAAAAAAGTGGAGTGGTTCAAGGTTGATGCGGCAGGTGCCCATTTATGGCCTCCCTGAGGTTGTTGTCACCCATCTGTCACCTGTCTATTAACCACCGACAACTGGCCTTTAACTCATTGTACCATCGGGCCAGAACTTTATAGCCAACTGATACTGTTCCAAGCAGTACCCATTGGTTTAATTGTTATAATGTTTTATCATTTTTTACTGTTTAATGTTTTAAACTGAAATTGTGTTTATTCTAATGAAGTCGCCCGCCCGCGGGATGGGTGGGATATAAATGCAAATGATAAATAAATAAAAATAAATAAACCAAATCTATAAATAATATTCTTAGCAGATAGGCACCCAACTACCTCCCACCTATTTCTTCTTGTAAGTCTTACTTGTTCTTGTATATAATGCTTTTCAAACTCCAGCTTGAGGGAAGTCAGGTACTGTCGGTATTCATTGAATTCCTTCAGGGAGCACACAACCTAGGTGACAAAAGGCAGAACCCCCCCATCATGTGAATAAATAACTCTTGCCGTGCTGACCTGCAGCTTCCCTCTTGGGGTCCAGGTAGAGAAGCTTCACAAAAGCATGCTCCTGCACCCCAGCTTTTAGGCCAGAAATGACTAGCACACTTGTGTATATGCAGATGGGTTGGTAAACATTTCTCTGCACTTGTATTCTATGAATCTGGTTGCAAAACTGCGCTGTTAAGAGGCCAAGGGAAAACAAGGGCTCTGACACCAATTCTGCTAAGATTATGGGGAAGAGAGAAAAATGTCCATTCCTCCCATGGGTTCCTCTGAAAGTCAAAGCATCCCGATCCCTGTGCTGTCATCACACCACTAACCACCCTTCCGTCAACCTCTTGGTTTCACCTACTTTGTTTTTGTCAGTGACAAAGCCAGAATTTTTCAGTCTCTTCAGATTGTCTTTCCTGTGGTAAAAAGCACGCAAGTGTGGATCGTGGAGACTGTTGTATTTTGGTGCCATGACTTTACAATATGGATCGGTCAGGTCAAAAGTAGGAGACTGGTAATAAAGCTGGAGGAGGGAGAGAAGCATTGAAAGGACTGTGGAGAGGTCGCGTCCCTTTGATCTAGGGGGAGAAACCACAGCTGGTTTCAGAGTATTAACTCCCAGAAGTAATTTAGGCAGGGCTGTTTTTGTAGAAAAAGCCCAGCAGGAACTCATTAGCATAATAGGCCACACCCAACAGCAGGAACTCATTAGCCTATTGGGCCACACCCCTGACAGCACAGCTCATTAGCACATTAGGCCGCACCCACATGTTACCAGAAGTGTGGTTATCCAGCCACACCCACCTTTTGCTTGATATTTTGTTTACCTTGTTTGTTGTCAAAACCCAGGGCCTTTTTTTGTAGCAGGAACTCCTTTGCATGTTAGGCCACACACCCCTAATGTAGCCAATCGTAATGAGTTTCTGCTGTTGGGTGTGGGCTATTATGCTAATGAGTTCCTGCTGGGCGTGGCCAACTTGGGAGCCAGCCGGAACTCCGTTCCTGTGCGTTCCTGCCCAAAAATAGCCCTGAATTTAGGCATATCATTGCCTGGGAATTACACAATAATTATTTAATGCAAAACAGCATGTTGCCCATAAACACTTAACAAGCCCGAAGTTATTCCAAGATGGGGGAAATTTAGAACCAAGAAGCCCCAGAGGAGGGATGGGTTATGTATTGGCTTCTGTCCCCAACACATACTGTTCTCTCCGGACTCCCCTGTCTCTCTCAGCTTTTTGGCTCATTGTTAAGGATGTGTCATAAGCAGTCCCAGGGCCATGTCATTTACTGTCTGCCATAGCCTCTCCTTTAGTGCGCCTCAATGCTTACTACTCTTGATGGAGGCAGTCCTCCTGCTATTTGGCTTTGGGTTCCCTGGTTGTTGCTTCTCCCAGCTTCCTTGGATTTGTTAGCTGCTCTGTAGGTCCCATTACAAGGAAGGACGGGTTGCAAATATTTTAAATTGAAAGTTTTATCATGTGTATCAAGGTTTTCCTAAGTGCATTAGTGTGTCTACCATATAGCTAACCCTCCCCCCACTCCCAGTCCTTTCCTTCAATTCTGCATTATCGTAAGAAGGTTGTCAAACAGCACAATCACAACATGATACAGACAAGGTCAAGGGATGGTTTTGATTGCTGCTCATGGCTTACCTTTTCTCCCACTTTCGTTGTGTAGAACAGTGTGTTGGAGCCTGGCAAGAAGGGGGTCTTGCTGAACAGAGGCATGTCCAGAAGCTGGTTGGGACCCACCGGGGGCATCTGCTTCCCAGGCCCCAGCTAGGAAAGAAACAGCACACATCAAAACTCCTGTCAGGCTTTGGATTACCTGGGGTGAACAGATGTATGGTCCCAGTGGGAGAGGTTGCCAGCCTCCAGGTAGGGCCTGGAGGGGCCTGGAGACCTCCTGTTTTTACAACTGATATCCAGCTGACAGAGATCAGTTCCCCTGGAGAAAATGGCTGCTTTGAAGGGTGGACTCCATGGCATTGTACCATTCTGAGGCCACTCCCCTCCCCAAACCCCACCCTCTCCCGGATCCACCCCCAAAGTCTCCAGGTATTTTCCACCCCAGAGCTGGCAACCCTACCTGGAGATCTCCTGGAATGACAACTGATCTGCAGATTACCTAGCTCAGTTCCCCTGGAGAAGGTGGCAGCTTTAGACAGTGCACTCTGTAGCATTTTACACTGCTGATGTCTTTTCCCTCCTCTCCCAAAACCCTGCCCTCTCCATAATTTCCCAGCCTGGAGTTGACAACCAGAGCTCTGAATGCTCAAGGTTCTAGATTCCATCTTTGGCATTTCCCATTGAAGGAACTCAGGTAATAGGGAAAGGCCTTTCTGTGCCAGAGATCCTGGAGACTTGATCCCAGACAGCACGGTACACTAATGGCCTGGCTGCAGGTAAGGCAGCTGATGTGTTCACAGTTCTCCTAAGTAGTAGTGTATCCAGGATCGTTCCCCCTTCTTGTACCCTCATAAATAAGAAGGGAGTTAAAGTGCTTGCACATTTATTGACCTGGGCTTTATAGCTTGTCTCATCCCAAGATCTTTAGGTAGGTGATCATATGTATTTGAGATGTTTGAAAATATGATGTAACACCAAGAGGGCCTACAGTGATCTAACAGTGAATAAATGTTTCCTGTTTATGAGCAGGCTCTGTATAAACATTACAATGAATGCCAGCACATTAGACAAAATTTCTGCAGAGATCCTCCATGCATGTATGCCTTCCTTCTACCCACATAGAATGCCAGAAGAGGATTTACACATAGCTCCAAAGGAAGCTTCACCTTCTATTTTTGCAGCACACTGGGAGGACTACGCTGTTTTTCCACCCCACTGTTCATCCTCCCACCACCACCGCCACCACCATAAAGATGTGCCTTGCTCCTACTTGCATTGCTGGTTGCCCCAAGGGCAGGATTTGGGAGATGCTTCCCACTGAAGTTTCTTTCTACATCTCCCCCCCTCCCAGTTTTCTACTTTCATTTATCCTCCAGAACTCACTTCCACCACACCCTCCTCCGGTTCCATAGCTTCAATTGCTATCCGAGCGCTTTCGGTCAAGTAGTGTCCCATGGCTGCTTTGGACACCCCTCGGTTGGGGTACGCCATATCTGCATCCGCAAGGAGCTCTGTCAGAGCTGCTGCCCTCAGAGGGCCTAGCTTCCAACTGCCACATCAGCGTCGCCCTTCTAGAACTTTCTGAGACATTGTGACCCAACATCTCAGTTCTGTTGTCATTTGCTCCCCTGTCATGGATCAAGCACTGTGTTCAGGAAGGAAAGGGCTGCGAGATACCTCCATTCCCATCCATTTTCATTTTCATCCTCTGGCTGCATATTTCTGAGGATTAATCAATTATTTGCAGTTGTTAGATTTTTAAAATATATATATTTACATTATTTATAGTCCTCTTTTCTCATTGAGACACCAGTGGATTATACAGAATTAGTCAATAAAATCAACCAGAATGGAACATTCAGTAAACAATGAAATAGGATTCTTGTCCAGGCCATTTGACTTTGGGCAGCACGTGACAAGACATCTTCTCTAATATGGCATAGCCTGTGCTCTCTGGCTTGAATTTTACGAAGGATGGAAGGAAGGAAGGAAGGAAGGAAGGAAGAAAGAAGGAAAGAAGGAAAGAAGGAAAGAAGGAAAGAAGGAAAGAAGGAAAGAAGGAAAGAAGGAAAGAAGGAGGATTTGGATTGTAGAACCAACCAGAAATATAAAAACAGAACCGAAGCAAAGTGAATTGTTAGCATGACACGTTAAGCGAAGCAAAATTATATAGCAGGATGCAACTTACAGCCAACTATACACAGTAGTATAGGCCACAGTGCCTAATAATTTATCCAAGTAATGTTGTGAAGCATATAGACCGAATACATAAAATCACCATTTGATAATCAGTGAAATAAAAGAATAACATACTGGGACAGACATAAAGTCAATATACAAAAACAATCAATTTCAGCTCACAGAAACAAAACAAAAAAAATCAAAGCTATGGGTAAGCAGTAAAGTCTTGGCCCGGCATGAATTCGGTCGTGTAATGCTTGCAGTTGTATTTCAAGTAGAGGACTATAATATGCGAGTCCTTGTATTTTAAAGCGTACTGATTATAAAATTTGGTGAGATCTCCACTAAAAGCAATCCTATCCACTTCAATGTCATATCTACTAAAAGCAATTCTTTCCACTGCAATGTCATGTCTGAATACTTGGTACACATAAGTTATGGGTATCCATCAGTATGAAAAAACAATGAGGATGCTACTGTTGCACTCTAACTCACAGGAAAGCCTTAACAGAGCAGACTCTGGGGATTCCAAATTACTTTCATTTTAAGCCAAGCAACCTGGAACTCAAGGGAGGTATCTAGACTTTTGCATCCAGATTTTGTCTGTTAGTCCTCAGGAAGAGGAATGGTTGGGAAGAGATTTGAATGTATTAATTTGCATGTGGGATTTACTTCTGAGAAAACATGCACAGCGTTGCAATTGTTCTCAGTTACTCTCAGCTAATGCTTTCCTTCCCTCCCTCACTACAGGTTTTTGTCTCAGTTCCTCTTCCGAATTTATCACTGTGAGTTACACATTGCTATTTCCATGAGCTACACCCCAGTAATAGGTAGCCTCATCTTCTGGTTGCATCTTCTGATGGTCAAAAAGCAGTCGCTGAGTGATTTGGAACCAGATAATCGATCTGGGATCCCGCAATGGCCCATTATGCACACACATTACTGCAGAGCCAAAGAAATCCAGGGTCACTCCGCAGTTGCAGGTCATGGCAAACCAGCTATGTTTGTCTCTACCCTGACCTAGATGTCCCAGGCTAGCCCAGTCTTTTCAGAACTTCGAAGCTAAGCAGGGACGGCCCTGGTTACCATCTGGATGGAAGACCACCATGGAAGAACAAGGTTGCTACCCAGAGGAAGGCGATGGCAAACCACCTCTGCTCTGACCTGGATGGCCCGGTCTAGCCTGCTCTCATCAGATCTCGGAAGCTAAGCAGGGGCAGCCCTGGGTCTTTGGATGAGAGACCACTGAGGAAGACCAGGATTGCAAAGCAGAGGCAGGCAATGGCAAATCACCTCTAAATGTCTCTTGCCTTGAGAACCCAATGGGGTCACTATAATTCGACTGCGACTTGACAGTTCTTTCCACCACCAATGCAGGTCTAATTTAATAGACGATGGTCTAAAGGTTTAATAAACCTAATATTAAATCAATCGTTCTGAAGAAACCTCTTTGAATTTGCAATGACATTAAAAAATACTTTATCACAGTCATGCTGAGCAATCCTAGCCGATGGAGCCTCACTCTATTTTGGAAAATAGCTGGGGAAAGTGACATTTTGGACAAGCTCTCCTGAGGAGCTAAGAGCCATGAGTGGCCAGACCCCTGACTACTATTCATTTCCCATCATTCTTTAGATGTTTGCCACCAACGAATAGCTGAGGCAGACTGTCTAAACCTTGGCAAAGCCATTGGCCAGGTATGCAAATGCTTGCAAATGAGCACGGCACATATAGAAGAGTGCACCTCCGGTGGGTGTTCACTGAGTAAGGGAGCGGTTGCATCAGGGAACCCTCTCCAAGCTGGGAAGGATGAGCTCTTGGGTTCTGCAGCTGTGCCTCTCACTGGCTCTCTTCATCTGTGGTGAGTCTACTGACCCAGCTAGTTGTTTTTGTTGGAAGAGAACAAAGAGCTGCAGCTACCGTTTAAGAAAAGGGGACAGATTTTAGGAAAGTGTCCTGAAGGATGGTAGGGAAAAGATGAATTTAAAGAATTTCATCAGTGCCGTCAGCTCACAACCATGACCCCAGCAAGGGGCTTTCAAGGTGAGTGAGAAGCAAAGGTGGTTTGCCGTAGCCTCCCTTGGTAGAGCCTTCCATGCTGGTCTCTCACCCAAGTACTGACCCTGCTTAGCTACCAACTTGTGGTAACCCCAGCAAGTGGCTTTCAAGGGCAGTGAACACATGAAGCTGCCTTATACTGAATCAGACCCTTGGTCCATCAAAGTCAGTATTGTCCACTCAGACTGGCCGCAGCTCTCCAGGGTCTCAGGTTGAGGTGTTTCACATCACCTCCTACCTGATCCTTTTAATGGGAGATGCCAGGGATTGAACCTGGGACCTTCTACATGCCAAGCAGATGCTCTGCCAGTGAGTCACAGCCCTTTTCCCCAAAGGTGAATGAAAAGCAGAGGTGGTTTGTCATTGCTTTCCTTGGCAGAGCCTTCCTCGGTGGTCTCCCACCCAAGAACTGACCCTGTTTAGCTTCCAACTTGTGGTGACCCCAGCAAGGGGCTTTCATGGCAGGTGAAAAGCAGAGGTGTTTCACCATTGCCTTGCTTGGCAGAGCCTTCCTTGGTGGTCTCCCATCCAAGTACCTGACCCTGCTGGTCTTCTGAGATCTAATGAGACGGGGCTATGTCGTGCTGCCTTCCCTCCCATTTACAGAATAGGTGAAACTAAGTAGGTAAAAATTAAATCATCTCTTTGGCCCCATCTATCTCTCTTGGGGTAAGTTACACAGAACTCTTCATCAGACATCACAGAAAAGCACCTCATTCTCCTCTAATGTGCGTGCTATTCTATTGGCATGTTAATGGCATTTATGTAGAGAAGATTCTAAATATAACACATACAGAGTGAGCAGTCCTCAGGGTATGCTTGCATAGGAATTTTTTTTTCCCCAGGCTTCAAATGGGCTGGCTCTGCAAATCATAGCTTGAGCATGCCGATAGTCCACGTAGAGGAGATGAGAAATCAAGGATTCACCCCTTGGTGTTCCGAGGAGCAGAGGCCCATGACATTTACCACTCTTTTTTCTAGTATGGCTTCCCACTGCTGAATCAGGCACCTCGGAACCTCCCAGGAAGAGATGATCCCATCAGCATAAATTATTGCACAGTGATTTAGACTGAAAACCTGAGCATTCCCTTGGCCTTACAGAGCAGTCCTACAACCAATGGGCATTAGGATTGCAGCATTAAGTACCACTGAAGTCAGTGGGACTTTCTTCTGACTGGTCAAGATGGGTAGCCATCAATGTTCCCTCTAAGCTGTGGAGTCTTGTGAGCATAAATTCTGCTTAGTGAGCTACTGGCATTAAAGTTGTGAGCGAGCAATTTGGCTGCTGCATAAATTAGTTTGCTCTGGAGGCATCCTTGCTGAGCTAAGACAAAAAGGGTGAGCCGGAGGCTTAAAAACTGTGAGCTAGCTCACACTAACTCATCTTAGAGGGAACACTGGTAGCCATTTTGTTAGTCTATAGCAGTAGAAAAGAGTAAGAGTCCAGTAACACCTTAAAGACTAACAAAATTTGTGGTAGGGTAGGAGCTTTCATGAGTCACTGCTCACTTCTTCAGATACTTCTTCTGACTGTTGTTGTTGAAGTCCTCCAGAGCCTTCTGATGCTGCAGTTTGATTTCTCTCATTTCTCTGTTTTCGTATTCTTTCTGTGCCATCCTACACTCACGGCAGCTTGTAAAACCATACATTTGTTAGGATTTTGCCCTCCAATCTTCTTGTATGCAAAAGGGATTCTTTTTGATCCTTCCATTTCAACACATCCATCGGGGTGTTTCCTCCCAGGTGGAGCATCCCAGCCTGTGCCTGTCCAGCCTCCGCGGGTCTCATTTGCCGAGGGCACCACCGCTGTGCTGCCATGCCGCCTGGAGCGTGGGCAGATTCAAGACTACCACGTCTTCTGGTTCCGGCAACAGCCAGGTAACCGGCCGGCCCATGTGCTGAAGCATCACATCCAAGGTGAAATAGAACGAACCAGTGGATTCGATGAGAGATTTGTGCCTGTCAGGAATGCTGGTGCCAATGCCTACGTGCTGCAGATCCAGAAGGCACGCACAGAGGACAGTGCCACCTACTGGTGCATGGCAGAGATAAATTCATTCAACACTGCAGTCTCGGGGGCTGGGACGCAGCTCAGCATCACTGGAGGTGAGTGTGAATTACTGTTGCCAACTCCAGGTTAGGAAATTCCATGAAATTTGGGGGTGGAACCTGGAGAGGGCAGGGTTTGGGGAGGAGAGGGACCTCAATGGGATATAATGCCATAGAGTCCACCCTCCAAAGCAGCCAGTTTTTGCAGGTGAACTGATGCCTGTAATTTGAGATCTCCAGGCTCCACCTGGAGGTTGGCAACCCTAGTGTGAATGCCACATAACGGATTGGAATAAACATGGCCTGCTTTAGGACTAGGACATAATATAAAAAAAGCCAGGTTGGATCAGGCCAATGGCCCTCCAGTCCAACATTTTGTGTCACACTGTGGGCAAAAACCAGGTGCCATCAGGAGGTCCACCAGTGGGGCTAGAGGACAAGGGATATAGGGTAGCCAACCTCCAGTTGGGGCCTGGAGAGCTCCCAGAATTGCAGCTGATCTCCAGGTGACAGAGATCAGTTCCCCTGGAGGAAATGGCTGCTTTGGAGAGTGGACTCTATGGCACTGTACCCCACTGCGGTCCCTCCTCTCCCCTCCCCAAAACCCATCCTCCCCAGGTTCCACCACCAAATCTCCCAGAATTTCGGAACCCAGAGTTGTCAACCCTAGAGGGATCAAATGTCTCTGTATCTGACAGGCTCCAATACTGTAGTGCTCTGGCTGAAAGCTCTGTGTGCAACCCAGGAAACTACCAGCTCAAATTTTGCCTCAGTCATGAGCTCACTCGGGGGCCTTAAACAGAAGAAGCCATTCTGCCTCAATCCTGTTTCTGCTAAATGAAGATAAAAACTAAAGATCAAGATGGGGAGCCCTGTTAGCCTGTCGTGTAGCAGCAGAGCAGAGCAGGAGTCCAGGAGCACCTTAAAGACTAACAAAATTTGTGGCAGGGGATGAGCTTTCGTGAGTCCCTGCTCTGAAGCACCTGAAGAACTGAGCCGTGACTCCTGAAAGCCCCCCCCCTGCCACAAATCTTGTTAGCCTCACTCCTGGAAGGTTTCCTTCCACCCCCTGCCAGCGCAACATTCGGACCTGGCAACTCTTGCTCTTTCCTACAGATAAAACTAAAGAATTCCTTAGGGTTGCCAGCACCAGATTCAGAAACTCCTGGAGATATGTGGGTGAAGGACAGGGATCTCGGCTGGGTACAATTAAGGTTGACAGCTCTGGGTTGAGAATTGCCTGGAGATTTGGGGGGTGGAGCCTGGGGAGGGCAGGGTTTAGTGAGGGGAGGGACTTCAGTGGGGTATAAAGCCACCTTCCAAAGCGGCCCTTTTCTCCAGGTGAGCTGTCATCTCTGTCATCTGGAGATCAGTTATAATCCCAGGAGATCACCAGGCACCACCTGGAGGCTGGCAACTCTTGCTTTGGAGGATAGATTCTGTGAAATTATACCCTGCTTAGGTCCCTCCTCTCCCCAAACCCCAGGCTCCCCAGGTCCACTGCCAAAATCTCCAGGCATTTCTCAACCCAGAGGGAGTGACCCTAGCAACTGCACTCCTTCCTATGATGCTTGGGGGAGGAACCTGAGGAGGACAGGGTTTGGAGCGGGGAGAGACTTCAATGAAGTATAATGCTATAGAGTTCACCTTCCAAAGCAACCATTTTCTCCAGGGGAACTAATCTCTGTTGCCAGGAGATCAGTAATAATAGTGGGAGACCTCCAGGCACCACCTGGAGGCTGGTTACCCTAGACCGTACAACCCCAATAGTGTCCACCCTCCAAAGCATCCATTTTCTCTTGGGGAACTGTAGTCTGGAGATGAGCTGTAATTCTGGGGGATCCTTGGGTCCCACCTGGAGGCTGGCATCCCTAGTCTGAGCTGATAAAGCGGGGTAGAAATGCTTTAACAGAGAGTTAAGGAAATGCATCTTTCCTAGGGAAATCAGTCAAGGAACCCGCCAGGGTCACCCTCTTGTCCGACGCGGCTGCCCAGATATCGGACTCCCCCGATCTCCATGCCTTGTGTCTGGCCGAGCGATTCTACCCGGGCTTTGTGGAGATAAAGTGGAGCATGGCTGGGAACACCATCACGGAGGGTGTGATACCTGGACAGGTGATCTTGAATGACAACGGCTCCTACAGCACCAACAGCATCCTGACAATCCCCCGCAACCTGCTTGGCAATGATGCCTCTCTCAAGTGTTTGGTGCACCATTATTCTTCCGGCTCCAAGGCAGAGAGGAGTCTCGAGCTGTGCGAGGCCAACTCGTGAGTCATGGATCTGTATACCCTTCCTGCTGCTTTCATGTGCAGAAAACAAGCCCTTCCCTCTGTGTGATGACCAATAAATCTTTATTGACATCCCTGCGGTATTTGACCATCATTTGAATATTCCCTAAAGTCTCTCTGGGTCACATTCTCTCACATTAAAGGAAGCCCCTTGGCCATCTTTGGATTCAGTATTTGACAGCTTCAGCTGACTCTCCCAGGCCAATGTTGACGGGATTCTGGGTGCTGTTAGGCTGACCACGTTCCTCTTGGACCCATGTCCCTCATGTCTAATGAAAGCTGGTGGTAAGGGAATACAGGGGGCCCTGGTAGACATTATCAGCCTGCCCCTGGATTTGGGGATCTACCCAGAGGGACTGAAAGAGGCTGCAGTTGTACCACTCTTAAAGAAGGCAACTTTGCATCCTATGGATCCTTCCATTTACCACCCAGTCTTGAATCTGGGAAAGATAATTGAGAGAGTGGTTGCAGAACAGCTCCAGAGTTTCCTGGAAGACACATTGGCCCTGGACCCATTCCAATCTGGCTTCCATCTCAACCAGAAACTCCAACTGGTACAGAATGCAGTGGTGCGAGTCCTTATGGGGACCCCACAAACAGCACATATTCAACCCATGTTGCATGAGCAGATCAGGTTCAAGTCTTGGTGTTAACCTTTAATGGTGTGGGACCCATGTATCTTCGGGACAGCGTCTCCTGGAATACCCCCAGAAGAGCATTGTACTCAGCAGATAAGAACTTGTTGGTGATCTCCAGATCATGAGATATCCAGCTGTCCTTGACCAGAGCCAGGGCATTTGCTGCCCTGAGTCCAACTTGGTGGAACTCTCTGCCAAATAACAGCCATACCCTGCAGGACCCAATGCAGTTCTGCAGGGCCTGTGTTGGAAAAATTAGGAGTGCAGGAACCTTTTCATGGACTCCCATCCCCACTGTATTCATTGGGGAGGGAGAAAAGCTGGCAGGGATCCCAGTTGCAGGGAGGGAGGGAGAGAGATATTTGACCAGCATTTGAATATTCCCTAAAGTCTCTCTGGGTCACATTCTCTCACATTAAAGGAAGCTAAACCAAAACTCAATTTATTCTATGACACACTCTTAAGACAGAAAACACTTTTTAGCATTTCAATAGTCAATGTAGACTATTTCAACACAAACCCAATACATAAAATAGTGCACTAGTATAAAACGCAGAACATTCTGGAATAGCCATCAAGTTCTTGCATGGAACTGTTGATGGTCAGCCCCCTTCCTTAGTAAACCAGAGATCTATGTCTTTCTTGGACCTACAGCTGCTAAAGTACTGACTGACATAAAGCTGCTGTAAATGTGACGCAGGACAAACTGGAACTGACCCGATGTACCAACCCAAATCCATCCCCCTTCTCTATCTCTGGGGTCAGGAAGCTCACAGAAAGTCAAGGAGAGTCAAGGAAGCTAGTCTCAGGTACTTTATCTATCTAGATTCTGATAGTGACACCACTAACTTTTAGAATGTATAAACATCCTCTAAGGTAAAAATTATGTGCAGCGTTATCAGTACCAGAAGGCCACAGCACTTAGCAGAGTCCTGAAGCTTTCTGGTGAGGTAGACTATAATTCTTCGTATTGCATAATGTTTAATTGATCGATATTCTTTGTAGCTACACATACTCTTCTCTGAGGAAGCCTATTGAAACAGGTGTTTGAGCAAGCCTGTCTGCAGATTTGTGACCTTTTATGCTATTTGTCTACAATCCAATAACACTACAAGAAAGACACAAAGAAGATTTGTTTGTTGCACTTTATTTGCAATGGATGACCCTTGAGGTGAGGACGACCAGGCAGACGCCTGCAATAAAGAAGAACTTTAGATTATTGGACTGTGTCAATGGATACAAAAAACTTTGTTTATGGCAGAGATGGACAAAATTACAAAGAAACTGAACAACAAAGAAGATCAGGAGTTCTATGAAGAATGGGAAGACTTTAAAAACTACCTGGAAAAGAACTGGGATGTAAAACATAATTTACTGTGTTTAGAACAATATTGAAATTAGATGATGCTATCTTGAGTTGTACTGGAGAGAGAAGAATGGGGAAACATTGCGGGAAGCCATGGGGAGGGGGGGAAGAAGGAGAACTTGGGTATGGGGGTAGAATTGTAATGATACTTGACATGAGGACATGTTTATCTTCATTTCCATGAAAAATAAAATTTCTTTACAAAAAAAAACATTGTGGAATCATTTTTTGATGTTGATTCTTGTGTGAATGTACAGAAATGTATTAATATTTAGAAGAAGAAGAGATGAAGAAGAGATTGGATTTATACCCCACCCTTCACTACCCAAAGGAGTCTCAGAGCAGCTTACAAACTCCTTTCTCTTCCCCTCCCCACAACAGACACCCTGTGAGGTAGGTGGGGCTGAGAGAGCTCTGACAGAAACTGCTCTTTTTCAAGAACAGCTCTGACAGAACTATGGCTTGTCCAAGGTCATCCAGCAGGTGCAAGTGGAGGAGTGGGGCATCAAACCCGGTTCTCCCAGATTAGAGTCCGCGCACTTAACCACTACACCAAACCGGCTTTATCTATTTTTGGAAATCTAAAAAAAGAGAGAGAGAGAGTGGTATTTCCTTCATAAATATATCACGGTTGTCATTGACTATTTTCTACATACTTATCCCATGATCTCTCTTTGGTTTTCCAGTCTCAAGGCGGTAGCTGGAAATATCCTGGGATTATAACTGATCTCCAGACAGAGATCAGTTTCCCTGGAGAAAATGGCTGCTTTGGAAGGTGGAGTCCATGACATTAAACCCCGCTGAAGTCCCTCCCCTCTCCAAACCCCATTCTCTTCAGGCCTCACTCCCATAATCTCCATATGTTTCCCAACCTGGAGAATCTTTGCTTGGGCATTGCACCCACTAGTGCTGATTTGGGAAGACTGACTGACCTTTGCAATCTTTGGCCCATCACACACACACATATCACTGTAGATTTTCAGAGCAGTAAGCCTTTAAGCTTGACTTTGGATTGTGTGCCCACACACCACTCTTTTTCCTCCGGTGTATTTACTCTGCAGCTAAATCAGGGTGGAACATCACTTGTGATGTGTAGGGGGTGGCATCCAAAGTTTTTCTGAAAATACATGCAATTGTCCTCTCACAGCTGTGCAGTAGTGTCCAGCATGCATCTTCCATTTAAATCCTCGTGGGTCAGGTTTTGCGCATGCATTTTAGTGTTAGTTCACTGAATGAAAGAGAACAGAAAGGAACACAAGCAAAGGCACCCACTGTTGAAACTGACCAGACTTTTTCTGAAACTGACAAGCAGTTGAAAGCCCCTTTTTCCATATTGCCAAGCACAAGGGAATTCTCTGATGTGTTATCAGCCACTGTATAAAATGGGAGTCACATAATCTCATAATATAGGGGAACACTTTGAGTGTACAGAATGCACAGTAGAACCCACTGACACTGGCATTGCAAGCTGTAATCATTGCCAACGTGTGCATTTGTATGCAGTGACTCTACCACACTATGGTACCAAGTCCGTGGCAACTCTACCATGCTATGGGTAAACAGAAAAATCTTAGGCTGGCACCTGGAACTGAAAAGTTCAGGTAACAGGTAAACAGCTGAGGAGAATGTGTGCCACTCATGGGTGAAACCAAAGAAAAAGGCCCTTTCTTGTGTGACCACCCACTCCACGTCTGAAACTAGAGGCACCCAAAGAAGACCTCTGTAGATGATTTCACTTTCCTAGGCAGATAAAAACAGGGGAAGAACTTCTTCACAATCCTTACATGTGTCTGAGAACCAAGTCTCCTTCAGTGTTGATGTGCTCCTCAGATCTAGGAACACCAACCAAAAAGCTTCTTGAATGAGGAGGCAGTTAGTTGTTGTTTCTAACTACACAGCATTAACACACTAACAAAAGTATGCTATCACTGGGAGCTTACAGATTGGTGACCACCTACAAGAATTTGATGGCTCCAGGGGTTCTCAATTAACACGGAGGGATGGTCTGAAAATAGTTGATTAAAAACGCAAAGGACCAATCAAGCAAAAACTTACTTCCTTCCCATAACAGAGGTTTTTGTCTCAGTTCCCTTTACACATGTATCACTGTGGCTTACTCGCCATCACCTACACCAAAGTAATATGTAGCCTCATCTTCTGGCTGTACCCCAGTGATGGTCAAATAGCGGTCGCTGCCTGATTTGGAACCAGAGAATCGATCTGGGATCCCACTGGCTCTGTTGCTGTCACTGTACAGCAGAAGCCGAGGAGCCTGCCCATCTCTCTGTTGATACCACTCTGTACCATAGTGGTCATAGCCACTGCTCATATGGGCAGAGAGTCTCACCGTCTTTCCAAGGGCCACAGATTCTGAGGGTGGCTGGGTCACTGTAGGCAGAGAGCAAACACCTGGAGATATGAAGAGATGTATTAATAACAGAGCTGGGTGTGTTAATAACAGGCCTGGAATTGCATTTTAAAGCTGCACAAAGTCTTCTCCACACACCTGAGCAGTGAGAGAGAAGTGGAAGGAGAATGGCCCACAGCATTCTGGGAAACATCAAGAGCACTTGGGCTTCCTGTGGAAATGTAGATCTGCTTAGCACCCTCTCTTTCTTTCTTTCTTAAACTGATCCAGGACTTGAGACCCACCTTCTATGCAAATTCATTGCTTGCTCACTGGGTACTAAGGCTGCTGGAAGACCCTTCCCTTTTCACTCTGAAAGAGGGAAGCTATCAAAAAAGTACCAGATTTCTTTCCATCAAACAATATTGCAGAGCATTGACTTTATCCCATTTTTTTAAATGCATTCCCACTTAGCACAGGGATGGAGTTCTTCATCATAGCAGAGTGAACTCTCTTTTTAAATGTGTGAGTATAAATAGAGCACCTTAAATACTGTTACGAATTTTATTGTGGATGAGTAATATTGTTTTATTGTATTTTGTCTATTTAGTCCGGCATTAGCCTCTTGTTAGCCACCCTGAGCTGCTTGGAAGGACAGGATATAAATCTCAAATAATAAATAAAATAAATAAAATAAGGAGAAATTAAAACATGTTTCCGGAGTCATATCTGGAGCCATATACTTGGAGACTTGCTTTATTCCCTCCTTCAAATAATATTAGAAGACTATATTTGCACAAGAAAGCTCAGTTCTCCCTCTTATGGAATGCTGATAGTGGGGGGGGGGGTGGGGATTCTGACAAATTTTCAACAAAAATAATGGCAATACTATTTCCTGCTTAGGTCTGCCTGGCCATGAAGAAAGGAGAAGAGGAGGGTTTCTCTGGTTCGAATAGAAAATCTGTGCCTTGGCGGGGAGGCCAGGGTAAAAAAATCAAATAAATAAATAAATAAAATTTGATCCTGTAATGCTTGCAGTTGTACTTGAAGTAGAGCATTATAATATGCCAGCCTTCATATTTTAAAGCATACTGATTATAACATTTGGTGAGATCGCTACTAAAAGCAATCCTTTCCACTTCAATGTCATGTCTAAATTAGGGCTCCCAAGTACTTACCTTGATTTGGCGGGGGATATGTAGTTCTTCGCGGGACCATTCCCGTGGGGAAAACACAGGCGCTGCACTATTCCGTCACCCAGACATGACGTAGGCACGTAGCTGGGCAACACTCTAGCAATGGGGCTGGAAACTCGATGGTACCATTGATTTTTCAGCTCCATTACCAGAGCGTCACCCAGCTACGTGCCTACGTCACATCTGGGTGATAGAATAGTGCAGTGCCTGTGTTACAAGCAAGAATCTTCTGGCGGGAAAGCATGTGTCCCCCGCCGGTTCGTAGGTAGGTACTTATCAACCCTATTCTGAATACTTGGTACATGTAAATTATGAGTATCTATCCATATGGAAGAACACTGAGGATGCTACTGTTGCTCACAAACTCACAGGAAAGCCACCCTCCTCAACAGACCATATTTCATGGGCTCAAAACTACTTTCATTTTAAGCCAAGCAACCTGGAGCTCAAGGGAGGTCTCTAGACTTTTGCATCCAGATTTGTCTGTTAGTCCTCAGGAAAGAGAAATAGTTGGGGAGAGATTTGCATGTGTTAATTAGACTCCCTGTTTCACGGAATAGGGAGGATGTAGCACAAGTGGATGTGCATTGGAGAATGCTACTTTGAAACAGCTGTAAAAACTTATTTAATTTTCAGAATTGATGTCCCACCTTTCTGCCTTCACAAGGGCAATCAAGGCAGCTAAAAAACTAAAGCATACTTTATCCAAAGACACTGATCTCGGCTGGTTGTAATTAGTTGGGAAGAATATGCACTATAAAACGGGGCAGTTATCTTAGGACCATGGGTGCAGGATGTGTCATTTTCTGATCTTCTTCTGCATTGCTGCAGCTCTTTAAAACACCTGGAAAAATCAGTCTCGAGGTCGCTGTGTGGAGGAATAGCTGTGTGGATGGGGGAGTGGACTGGAGTGAGATACCTCAAGGAGTCGAATTTGAAACTCTTTCCTCTTCAGTAAGTGAAGCTCTGCTCAGCTCCCTCTCCAAACTCCTCGATTCCATTCCCAGGCTCCACCCCCAAATCTCCAGGTATTTCCCAACCTAGATTTGGCACCCCTCATACCAACTGTCATGGCCCTTCTGCATTGATCCTGCAACCTCAGTAATTTCCGCCCCCCCCCGTTGTTCTGGTATGTTTCAGCTGGCAAAAACAGCACTGCAGAGAAGGCAGGAATTCCTCCTTCTCTCAGCAGTGAAATAAAAAAACAACCAGGGGGCTAGAGCAACTGCCCTATGAGCAGGGCTTTTTTTGTAGAAAAAGCACAGCAGGAACTCATTAGCATAATTGGCCACACCCATCAGCAGAAACATATTAGCATATTAGGCCACACCCCTGACAGCACAGCTCATTACCATATGAGGCCACACCCCTGTGTTACCAGAAGTGTACTCATCCAGCCACACCCACCTTTTGCTTCTTATTCTGTTTACCTTGTTTGTTGTCAAAACCCAGGGCTTTTTTTGTAGCAGGAACTCCTTTGCAACTCCTGTGCATGGTAGGCCACACACCTCTAATGTAGCCAATCCTAATGAGTTCCTGCTGTTGGGTGTGGCCTATTATGCTAATGAGTTCCTGCTGGGCATGGACAACTCAGGAGCCAGCCGGAACTCCGTTCCTGTGCGTTCCTGCCCAAAAATAGCCCTGAATGAGGATCAGTTAAAACACTTATGGCTGTTCAGTTTAGGAAAAAAGAGACCAAGGGGAGACATGATAGAGATCGACAAAATTGTGCATGGTATTGGGAGTGTGGGCAGGGAGAGGGTCTTCTTTCTTTCTCCTATCCCAGGATCATCCACTGAAGCTGAAGGGTGGAGAACTCAAGATGGACAAAAGGAAGTACTTCTTCACACGGTTAAATTATGGACTAAGTTGATGCAGGATGGGGTGATGGCCACCAACCTGAAAGACTTAAAGGGGAGTGGACAAATTCAGGGAGGATGGGGCTATCAATAGCTACTAGTCACAAGGGTTACTAGCTGTGATGGATATCTTCTCCCTACAGGACCACAGGCCGTACCGCTCCGACACAGGCCCAGGACCTCCGTCTTTGCCGGGTTTAGTTTCAACCGACTCAGCCTGAGCCAACCAGCCACGGCCTGCAACGCCCGTGCTAGGTCATCGGGAGTGGAGTCCGACTGGCCGCCCAACATCAGATAGAGCTGGGTGTCATCGGCATATTGATGACACCCAAGCCCACACCTCCGGGCAATCTGGGCGAGGGGGCGCATATAGATGTTAAACAGCATCGGAGACAACACAGCCCCTTGGGGCACACCACACTCAAGGGGGTGCCTTCGGGACCGCTGATCCCCTATTGCCACCCTCTGTCCCCGACCTTGGAGAAAAGAGGCAAGCCATTGAAGGGCAAGCCCCTGAATTCCCACGTCGGCGAGGCGGCGAGCCAGCAACTGGTGGTCGACCATGTCGAACGCAGCCGACAGATCCAACAACACCAGTGCCGCCACACCACCTCGATCCAGATGCCTACGGAGATCGTCAGTCAGGGCGACCAGTACCGTCTCCGTCCCGTGACCCGGGCGGAACCCGGACTGGGAGGGATCGAGGATGGAAGCCTCATCCAGGTAGCTCTGTAACTGTGACGCCACCGCCCTCTCGATAAGTTTGCCTAAATAAGGCAAATTGGACACTGGCCGATAGTTGGCCAATTCGGCCGGGTCCAAAGATGGTTTTTTCAAGAGAGGGCGGACCATCGCTTCCTTGAGTGCTCCAGGGAACCGTCCCTCCATGAGGGATTTGTTGACAATCTCCCGTAGAGCACCTCGCATCCCCCCATGGCCAGCTTTAATCAGCCATGAGGGGCACGGATCAAGGTCGCATGTGGTTGGGCGCACAGATACGAACAGCCTGTCCGCTTCCTCCAGACTGAGTGGATCAAAACACACTAAACCCGGCTCCAAAGACGTGCAAGGGGCCTCAAGTTCGCTAACTGTATCAATTGTGGCGGGGAGGTCACGGCGGAGTGCCGAGACTTTATCTGCAAAGTAGCTCGCAAAAGCCTCACAGCCAATGTCCAATTCCCTAACATTTTCCTTGCCCTGAGGCAGAGTTGTCAAAGACCGAATTACTCTAAATAATTGG
>NW_015167580.1:0-20265 GCF_001447785.1 Gekko japonicus | reverse complement strand
GAGGCAGATTCTGGCACATTTTGCAAAGAAAATTATGGCAATATCCATTTCCCCTTGAGCTCTTCCTGGCCATGGAGGAGGAGGAAGAGAAGACTTTTTCTGGTTGCTAGGGGTCCCCAAACAGCCCACTGACACCTTTCCCGATACCTGTCAAGTGTTTTTATAAAGTGGGTGTGGCCATTTAGGACTCTTGCCTGGCTGGGTTTCTGGTTCACCACTGGAGATCTGATTGGCTGTGCAGATTTAAATACTGTCATTTCAGCAGCTGCTGCCACTGCATTGTTGGGGGGTTTTTCTCCCACTCCCTCCTCTTTCCTAGTGTGTGTGTTTTTAAATGGTCCCTCTTCTTCCCCTGTACTTGGGCTTCTACTATGTGGCTCCACCTCCTGCAGCAGGCATGTTGTGGTTGTTCAAAGGTGCCCTCAGGCTGGAAAAGGTTGGGAAACCCTGGGAAAGACAATCTGCCACACGAGAATTTGGTCCTGTAATGCTTGCCATTGTATTTTAAGCATTATAATATCCCAGTGCTCATATTTTCAAGCAAACTGAAGAGAAGTTTGGTTACCTCTCTATTAAATATAATCCTTTCACCTTTTGTGTCCTGTCAGAATACTTGGTACATGCAAATTATGGGTATCCATCAGTATGAAAGAACCACCAGGATGCAGCTATTGCACACAAATGCATAGGACAGCTGCTCTCCTCACAGAGCAGACTTTGTGGTCTCCAACTCACTTTCATTTTCAGCCAAGGAATCTGGAACTGAAGAGAGGGTTCTAACTGATTTGATTCCAGAATTTAGTCCTCAGGGAAGAGAAACAGCTGGGAAAGCGAAGAATTGCTTATGCCATTTAGACTCCCTGCTTTGCAGAATGGGCAAGACAGAACAAAAACTGATATGTGGTGAAAGAGCTGCAGAAATTTATTTATTTTATATTTTAATTTACAACCCATTCTTTTGACCCTCACAAAGGCCACCAAGGTAGCTAAAAAATTAAGATGTATTATCCAGAAACTTAAACGCTGCTGGTTATAACTGGCTTAGGGGAATTTTTGTCTCTGTATAATATGATGCTAGGTCCATCAGAGCAGGCAGAGTTCTTAACTGTGGGAAAGAGCATTAAAATGGCAAATGAGATTCAGTGTAAGTGTAAACTGATGCATAATGAGGCCAAAAAATCCCAAGTGCACATGTAACACTGTTGGGATCTGAGCTGGTAGCAACAGACTAAAAGAAAGAGACCTTGAGGTGATAGTGGATAGCTCAACGAAAATGTCAACCCGGTGTGTGGCTAATGTGAAAACGGCAAATTCCATGCTAGGGGCACATGGGGCACATGGGGCCCCTGCTTCCGGCCGCCCCGCTTCCGGCCCTCATTCAGCCAGGAGGAGGCAGGAGAAGAGGGAGGGTAAGTTGCTTCCTCCCCGCCTCTCCCCACCCCTGCCTGCCTGGGGCCAGGGAGGGCCTTTGTGGGGCTTCCTTGCACTCCCGCCGGCCTTGCAGGTTCACCGCTGGGCCCCTCATGGGGCTCGGCAGTGGAGCTGCAAGGCCGGCGCCGGCAGCCAGGACCATTGAGGGTGGGGTGTGTGGCCTTATGACACACATCCGGTGATGTCAGGGGCTGTGGCCTTATGACACACTTCCGGTGATGTCAGGGTGTGTGGCATATGCTAATGAGTTATGCTAATGAGTTCCCCTAGCTCGTTTTCTACTAAACGACCCCTGCTCATGATCAACCACAGGAGCACTCCTCTTCACATGGATTCTGAGGTGTTTCAGCCACCAAAAACACCACAGGGGAGAAGGCAAGAATCCTCTTTCACTGTGATCCTGATCCTAATTGTGTCTGGCTACATGTTTATTCATGAGTTGTCACCAAGAGCCAGCAGCTACAGTACAGCTGCAAGCCCCTTGGGTGAGGGCTTTCTGTTATAAATTAATGCTAAATAATGAGAAGATGGACCAATATCTCCCCCTGGAGGCCAAAGGCAAAAGAGCCAGTATCACATACCTTGCGCAGAGCATATTGCCCATAAAGACTGACAGTCATCCAAAGCATTGATCAGATCAGAAATGAATTTAAGATGTCCCTTACAAATGTGAAAGTCATTCAAGCTGCATAACTGAATTCATGTAAGTGTGTGTGTGTTGCAGTTTCCGTAGATTTCTTCTTGGGCCATTTCCAGGTTACCATTAGATATCTGAGAAGTTGTGAAGTTTGCCATTTGTGAATCTGAGATTTGTATTCACTGAAAAAAATTAGATGTACAGGTTTGAAATGAGCAAAACCTTCACTCTGAGTTTTTATCATTTTCTCTCTCTCTGGGCAGAGAACAGGTAGGAATTACTTTCCAGACATACCTCAGCCCACCTTCATACTAATGCTAACAGATCTAGCAGAAGAGATAATTGGTGGGTCAAGCTCTCCCCCTTCCCCAAGCAGGAAACAGAGATTTGGAGGAATTAAATGCTAGAGAGGCTTCAGGAAGGAAACGTCTGGACTTCAGGAAGAGGTTCTCTGACTGGGGCTGACCTGGTCAGTGGGTGGAGAAACAGATTATGATAAAAACTTGCAGCAAGGAGGAAGGGCTCTTTGGTGCTAGGTCCATCAGAGCAGGCAGAGCTCTTAACTGAGATCTGAATAAGGCAGCCATTGACAATGTTTTGGCCTAAAAAGCTGCAGGAAGCTTAAAGATATTGGAACCTTTGTAGGGATCTGTAACTTCTAAAGCTTTAGGAACCTGTCCTATATTTTAAAAGATAGAGAGAGGGATAGAAGAATTGCATTTTACTTATTTATTTTGAATCCCTTGCTCAGTCTGTTGCTGTGCTAAAAGTATGCTTGTGGATATTTTCTTTTTAATAAATACTTGATAACTTTTTATTCTGGTAGTGGTTCTCTGTACCCCATAGACCTCCACCATCTCGGACATGCTATTTTAAAAGGGGCACCAGGGGAAAGGCAGGCAGTTGGCAAGTGGCTGTTCCTCTAAGGGTGCACAAGGCAGTAAACTGTCCCCATGGTGACCAGGTGCTGGGCAGCAGGAGATACATAGGCAAGGCCTCAGAACTTGGAAGGAAAGCTGGGAGCCCTGACCCTCCCAGCAGGCAATTCCTACAAAGGTCAGGTGGAGGTGGCAGTTTATGAAGGGGGGGGGACTTTGGAGAGCAGGGTGGAATAGGGCCTGCAGGCCAGAGCAGGCCTGTTCTGCCACAGCCCATGACAAAAATAAAATCAATATTGGATAACAATCATTGTCAGCTCACAAAACCAGCAAAATGAAATAGAAAAGTCTAGGCCTAGGAACTGGAACAGAAAAGTTCATGTAATAGGTCACAGTTGAGGAGAGGGTTTTCCACTCACAAGTTGCCAAGAAAGAAAAAGGCTCTTTCTTGTGTGGCTACCCACTCCACTTCTGAAACTATGAGCACCTGAAGAAGGGTCTCTGTAGAAGGACAGGAGTGAACCACTAGATATTGTTTATTTGGATTTCCAAAAAGCTTTTGTCAAAGTCCCTTACCAAAGACTCATGAGTAAACTTCCTAGTCACAGTATAAGAGGACAAGTCATCTTATGGATTGGAAATTGGCTAAAATACAGGAAGCAGAGAATAGGAATAAATGGTCAGTTCTCACAATGGAGGGATGTGAGCAGCAAGTCGCTTAGGGATCTGTACTGGGAATGGGTTCACTGCTCTTCAACTTCTTCATAAATGACCCGGAGTTAGGAGTGAGTGGTGAGGTGGCCAAGTCTGCAGATGATGCCCAATTATGTAGGGTGGTGAAAGCAAAAACAGATGGTAAAGTGCTCCAGAAAGATCTCTCCATAAGATGTATTATCCAGAAACTTAAACGCTGCTGGTTATAACTGGCTTAGGGGAATTTTTGTCTCTGTATAATATGATGCTAGGTCCATCAGAGCAGGCAGAGTTCTTAACTGTGGGAAAGAGCATTAAAATGGCAAATGAGATTCAGTGTAAGTGTAAAGTGATGCATAATGAGGCCAAAAAATCCCAAGTGCACATGCAATACTGTTGGGATCTGAGCTGGTAGCAACAGATTAAAAGAAAGAGATCTTGAGGTGATAGTGGATAGCTCAACGAAAATGTCAACCCGGTGTGTGGCTAATGTGAAAAAGGCAAATTCCATGATAGCAGTAATTAGAATTGGAATAGAGTATAAAACTGCTATTACCATGCTGTCACTATAAAAAAAAACATACCTATGGTGAGACCACACTTGGAATGCTTTATACGTTTGGATCACTGTGTCTGAAAGGGGATATTGTAGAACTTGAAAGCCCTGACCTGGATAGTCCAGACTAGCCTGATCTCATCAGATCTCAGAAGCTGTAGGTTCAGCCCTGGATAGCATTTAGATGGAATAACAAGGTCCTGATGCAGAGGCAGGCAAGGGCAAACCATCTCTGAATGTCTCTTGCTTTGAAAACCCTACAGGGTCGCCATAAGTCAGCTGTGATTTGAAGGCACTTTCAATCACAACCAGAGCTTGAAAAGGTGCAGAAAAGAGCCACTAAAAGGATCAGAGGGGTAGAACAACTGCCCTATGAGTACTGGTTAAAGCACTTATGGCTGTTCAGCTTGGAAATCAAAGAGACCGAGGGGAGATGTGATAGAGGTCTATAAAATTATGCATGGTGAGTTGAGTGTGGGCAGGGAGAGGGTCTTCTTCCTCTCTCATAACCCAGGGTCATCCACTGAAGCTAAAGGGTGGAGGACTCAAGACAGAAAAAAGGAAATACTTCTTCACTCAGTTAAATTGTGGACTAAGTTGCTCCAGGATGGGTTGATGGCCCCAGCTTGGAAGACTTTAAAGAGGAGTGGACAAACTCTTGGAGGATGGGGCTATCAGTACATAAGAACATAAGAGAAGCCAATGTTGGATCAGGCCAACTCTGTCACAAAGTGGCCAAAAATACCAGGTGCCATCAGGAAGTCCAGCAGTGGGGTCTACTAGTCACAAGGGCTACTAGCCACGATGGATATCTACTCCCTCCAGGACCACAAGCAATATGCATCTTTGTATCACCTGCTGTAGAGCCCAGGCAGGGGGATGCTATTACAATAGTCATCCTGGTTGTGGGTTTCCTGGAGGCAGCTGATTAGTCACTGTGTGAACAGAGTGCTGGATATGATGGGCCTTTGGTCTGACCCAGCAAGGCTCTACTTATGATTTTGTCTTGGCTGGTTTATACAGGAGCAGAGAGTCCTTTACGATCCATAGGTGTGTCTGAGATCCAAGCCTCCTTCCCTCAGATTTGCATGTCTTGTCTCCTTCTGATCCAGAAACCCGTCCCAAAATAATTCTGGAATAAGGAGGCAACTAGTTGCAGCCTCTGACTACACAGTTACCTCACAGCATTAGAACCCCTCCTGAGGCATTACAAAGGCCAAGGAAGAAGAAGTGTGCCAACTGCTGGGCTCAAGCACATGTTTGGAGCTTACAGGTTGAGAAGTCCATCTGCAAGTTCTTTGCCTGTCCAAGGTTGTAATCCTAAGTATAAGGCCCATTGAACTCAATGGGATTTATATCTGAGAACACATGCAAAGAATTGCACAGAAACTGTCCTCAGTTAACCCTGAGGGAGGCTCTGAAAATAGGTGATGAAAGACGAGAGAGGACTGAGAAAGTAAAACCTTTTCTTCCTTCCCTTAGCAGAGGTTTTTGTCTCAGTTCCTCCTCTAAGTCTATCACTGTGGGTTACACAAAGCTACTGCTATTGCCATGATCTAAACCACAGTAATATGTCGCCTCATCTTCTGGCTGCACCCCAGTGATGGTCAAATAGCGATCAAGGCCTGATTTGGAACCAGAGAATCGATCTGGGATCCCGGTGGGTTTTTTGCTGTTACCATACAGCAGAAGCCGGGGAACCTGCTCCTCTCGCTGCTGATACCATGCCACAACGTAACTCTCATACCCACTGCTCAGACTGGCAGACAGTCTTACTGTCTTTCCAAGAGCTACAGACTCTGAGGGTAGCTGGGTTAGGGTAGGCTGAGAGCTGACACCTGGAGAGATATAAAGATATATATTAATAATAGTCTTGGCTTTAGATTTTAAATCTGTAGGAGGAAAAAAACCTCTTCACCACACACCTGAGCACTGAGAGAGAAGTGGAAGGAGAATGGCCCACAGCATGATGGGAAGCATCGACAGCACTTCCTATGGAAATGAAGCTCTGATTAACATCCTCTCTTTCTCTCTTAAGCTGATCCAGGACTTGTGATCTGCCCTCTATGCAAATGCTTTGCTTGCTCATTGGTTACAAAAGCTGCTGGAAGGCCCTCCCTTTTTGCTCCAGAAGAGTAAAACTATTAAAAAGACTGGATTTCTTTCCATCAAGCAATGTGAATGAGCATTTACTTCATCCCCTTCAAAAAAAAATTAATAGATTCCCACTTAATACAAGGATGGGGTCACTCATCATAGCAAAGGTAGACATGTCTTTTTTAAAGTGTGTATATGAAGCAAGAGATATGTTCCAAGGGCTTTCAAATTCAGAGGATCACAGGATAAACACCTGCTCACAGAGAAAATTGTACTTTGTGTCTTGGACAGCTTTCGGGAAACAGTAATGGCAGGGGTGTGGTCTAATAAAATGAAACTCCATCCATGGTCAGGATGATCAAACATCTGCCTTTTTCTGTTATCATAGACATTTTTTTCTATTAACATTTCAACCATTCTTCAACCCATTCATGGCAGTTTGGCGGTTCACTTCCCCTTATTCCTTTCTAACCGTGCAGTACACTGTCATGCAGTCCAATTCAGTCCTACTATACTCCAACCTTTCTGTGCAACTCCTCCACTCAATGGACTGCTGTTGAAGTAGATAATCCAATCAGATTACAAATAAGTCATAAATAAATGCTGTTTTTTAATAATCTCTTACAATTCAATATTCATCCGCATTATCCATCTTGATACTAATGGCTACAGATTGGCTTGAATCAGCAGTGTCTTTGCACAGTTTTGCAAAGACCCAATGCAAACCTGTTTGGTAGACATTCACAGCTGTTCAGCATGAACATCTGACTGACACCTTCAACATGTTAAGTTCAACTGTCAAACATGTTTGTAGTGAAATTCGCAGCATCCCTTCCCAGAGGTGTTACTGGACGGCCTCTGCTGGGTGAGTTTCATTCCCCCTAAAGGATTGTATCTGCAGTGTGAGGATTCTCCTAGATTGGCCAAAGCAGATTGTATGGTTCAAAATCCTTGCTACTGACCTCAGTTGGCATGCCAGCCTTGCCTCCTCTTGATGAGGAAAGAACTCACCACAAAGTTGTCCTTTGTCGGACTACATCATGCTTTTATTGCTTTGATGTGCCCTCCACATTCCATTCAATACTATACAGAAACTTCAACTTCTCCAAAATGCTGCAGCAAGAGCATGATGAGCATTAACCTACTCTCTTTGTGCTGCAAGATCTCATCCATGAGGGTGACCACTGCCATCTCTGTCCCATGGGCTGGGTGAAAGCTAGACTGGAAAAGATCTAAAACGGAAGCGTCATCCAAGAAGCCCTGTAACTGAATTGCCACTGCCCTCTCTATTATCTTGCCCAAATAGGGCAAGTTGGAAACCGGCCGATAGTTGGCCAATTCGGTCAGATCCAAGGATGGTTTTTCAAGACGGGGCGAACCACTGCTTCCTTAAGTGCCCCCGGGGAAGAAGTGAGCAATGAGAAGAGAAGAAGAGCCCAGGCCATCTTGGGGAATGCAGATCATGTCAGAGGCCCTGAAAGATAATTGGTCAGAACTTTACTGCTCTCTGCTATGTATCAGGAATTTAGAAGAATTCACGCCTTTTATGCAAATATAGGCCCTATTGATTGGCTGCTGCTGATACCTCCCACATTGTGCTTCTGAGCAATAGGTTTTTTTAAACAAATGGCAATACAATTTCCATACTCATGAATAAAAAAAATAATTAAAATTCACAGTGATGCAGGCCCAGCAGATGAATCTGTCACAGTAGAGTAGGAATAAACAACTGGAGACCTGTGCAAATTTTTACATCAACCCACAAATAGTCTCTGTGATTCCTCTACTAGTAACTATATACTTTTCTAGACCCTCCCTCCACCTGAGATGCAAGCAGATGGTTCATTAACTCCTTCTCCTCCAGCATAAACCACAAGGGAGGGACACCAGCCCTCATATTAACTGCTTACGCTCCTGAACAACCCAATAGATAGAACCAGCAGCGGAGGAGTGTGAATGGTAGGCAAACCAGTGAACTTCATATGCAGTACGCAGCAGGGGAAAGAGCAGCTCCCCTACTCCATTTCTGATTTGAAAATATGGCTTCAGCTGCTCCTCCTATGTGCCCTAATCTCATCCAAATTGAGCCTCACAAACCTTGGAGGTGTGTTCTTAGTGGAAAAGTTACAACACGGTATCTGGAAATCCTTGCAGGTGACACAAAGACGTCCATAATATGTAGTTTGGTCCCTGACCTGACCTGGATAGCCAAGGCTAGCAACAGCTAGAACTTCTGGCTGCCAGACAATCTTTGGATCTCCTGGCTATACTGCACACAATGTCATATTATTATTATTATTATTATCATCATCATCATCTGGTCTTCAAGATATACCCTTGGGCAAAAAAGATGCTTATCAGAATCTCAATGGAGAGTGACCTGGAAGGCCCAGAACTTGCTTCTGCTTCACTTCATGTCACAGAGGCACATGTCTTGTGCTCATGTAATTCTGCCCACTATGAAGAAACTGGAACAAAATGTTATTTTTGAATCCAGAACAGCAAAATTTGGAAGGCAAGAGCCTACAAAATTTTAATTGCTGTATAGTTCATAAGGAAAGTTGAACCTCAATGGCAGGATCCAATTGTTGGAAATATGTGTGTTGCAAGGTCTAAATTCAGTCATTATAGGGTTAATGTGTTTACCTTGTGTGCCAGTGTTTCGACTGACCTGGAAGGGAACCTGGCACAAAGCCAATGGGGAGAAAAGTTGGGAAAACTAAAGTCTATTTACTCACAATCATTGATTAATGCATTCAGGTGATTTCCTTCTAGAGGTCAAGAAGAAAGAGGAATCTCCATTATGAACTTGTCTGTCTGTTGTCTTAAGTGTTTGTTGTTTTGTAGATTTCCCGTGTACCTTTCCCTTTAGAAAGATTTTTACATAAAATGAAAATGCCTCCTCTCCAATGAACAAAGAGCCATTGCAAACTCAGAATATTTAACTATTTTTACCAAATTTTCCAACACCAATGAACTGCCATCTTCAGAGGGATTAAACAACTGAACACCAGTGCTACAAGGCAGCTTCAGGGGAAGGCCTTGGCCTCTGTGCCCTGTTTGTTCAGCCTCCAGAGGAATTGCTTGATGACTGCATGAAGCAGAATGCCGAACTAGATGGACCTCAGATCTGGTCTGTCCAACAGAGCTCTTCTTGCATTTTCTGTGGAGAAAGGCAGCCATTTTCCAATAGAGGAAATCATTTCTGAACAGAAGAAGGACTTGGCATAAGGGAGTCCTTGAATCCAACACATTATTCAGGTTCTCCTATTCAGACCTTAGAGTGCTTTACTTTGGCTGAATCATATGACCCCCAAAAATTTTTAAAGAGGCATTAACTAGATCAGTGTTGCATAGTTAATTTGACACCCAGACATTGTCCAATCATCCATGTGTTTCACAAGCAGCCCTTCAAGCCAGGGTGGCATCCTAGCCAGCCTTCCTTTCGAGGTGGGGCTGGAACAGTTAGACCTCTCGGGGCCCGTCGGCCTCATGGTAGCGGAACTGCCGGAAGTCTCGGCAATGGACATCTGAGGTTGAAATGAGCTGATCACGGATAATATAGCGCCGGGCTTTCCCAGAATTCAACACCACTCCCAGATGGGATGAGATGGAGGCCTTTCCTTGAGGAGTCGACTGGCTTTCGAGCAAGGGAACATTTACCTTTTTAAGATCATGTTTCCTGCCAACCTAGAATTCCAAAGCAAGAAATTGCAAGTAGATAAATAGGGACCACTTCAGTGGGAAGGTAACAGCGTTCTGTGCGCCTTGGTGTTTAGTCATGCCGGCCACATGACCACGGAAACGTCTTCAGACAGCGCTGGCTCTTCGGCTTTGAAACGGAGATGAGCACCGCAACCCTAGAGTCGGATTCGACTACCTTAGTCTAGGAATCATTAGCATCAGAAACATACAAAGCTGAATACAAAGTTGATTTTCAAGTTTGAAGAATGTGTACCTATTTATAATACATTCCTTATCCACCTCACAGGGCTGTTCTGAGTCCAAAATGCTGGCTGGGTAGGACAAGACAAGACCATTACAGGAAATATACCCTTTCATAATGATACAAGTTGTCTGAATTGATGCCATTAAATTCTGAGCTCTTTCATAGCTTCTAGCACTTTTGGAAAAATAGAAGACGTGGTTCTGAGCTGGAGCAAATCTTATCAGAGCCAGTTTGATGTGGCAGATAGGACAGAGTGCAGGCTCTAATTTGGGAGAACCAGGTTTGATTCCCCACTCCTACACATGCAGCTGCTGGCGCGACCTTGAGCCAGTCACAAGCTATTTCAGAGCTGTTCTCTCAAGAGCAGTTCTCAAAGAGCTCTCTCAGCCCCACCAACTCACAGGGTGTCTGTTGTGGAAAGAGGAAGGGAAAGGAAAGGAGATTGTAAACCGCTCTGAGACTCCTTTGGGTAGTGAAGGGCAGGGTATAAATCCAGTCTCTTCTCTTCTTCTTCTTTGTGGCATCCTGACTGAGCATTTCAGTGGCTTCTCTCCCACATTTAACATTTTGGTATAGACAAGACACCATGGAGACCTGAGAGATTCCAGGGTGCTCTTGGAGTCATGTACTACCCAGGCACTTTCTATCGTCACACTGTGGCATTGGTGGGGTGGGTTATATAGAGGAATACCTTTGGGGCAGAGGTGGCCTTTCTGTAAATGCCAACAGCCCCATTCAAACAACATCAGGCTCATCACATCACATTTCACTCTGCAGTCACTCTTGCTTCCTCTCTCTGGGGAGGAAGAGTGAAGGTTTTTGACGGAGTTCCCCATGAGATTCTACCACCGTGGCACTGGCTACCCCCACTGGGCCACATGTAACAGTAATAATCAGCCTCGTCTCCAGCCTGGAGACTACCAATGCTTAGATAACCCGTGTTGCCTGATTCAGAAACGCTGAACCGATCGGGGATCCCAGTTCCCCTGGTGCTGCCATAGAAGAGAAACCGAGGGGCTTGACCAGGAATCTGTTGAACCCAGCCAAAGGGATTCTTGTTACTGCTGATAGTGCAGGGGAGTTTCGTCGTTTGTCCAAGAGAGCCAGACTGTGAGGGAGGCTGAGTCAGGGTGTGCTGTGAACTGGCACCTTGGCAAGAAAGAAACAAAGACAAAACCATGAGGTTGATTCGATTTCTCAGCTCACCAGACATTGTGATTCCATGACAGAAACGCACCATTGCTTTCTCTCCGTCACCTCACCTGAGCCATAACTGAGGAACATGAAGAGTAACAGAGTCCAGGCCATGGTGGAAACTAAAAGGAGTCTGAATTTGTGGAGCTGGAAGTTGTCTAGCTGAAGCCCTCCCTTTTCTTTCTTAAATCCCCCAGAATCTGAAGAAGGGCCCCTCATGCAAATAGGTCCACGCCCCCTGGCTTCTCCCAAGAGGCTGCACCTCCTCTGAAGAGACGGTCCACTGCAGCCAAGCCCCTGACTAGAGATCCCGTCTGTGTGAAGGGATGTTTTGTCAAACAAGAGAGATTTCCTACCACAATATGAAGAAAGATGCAATGATAGTCTAACAAAATTCACAGTGGGGAATGGTAAGTAGGGCTAATTGTCAAAAGAAATCCACGACTCCAGGGGAGGTGGGATTCCCTTACAAGTGACAGGAGGATGGATGACATTGCAGTGGAGAACTAGGACTAAGAGCAACAATGCTTAATTCATCCAATAGCCAACACTCTGAAAGAATGTGCAGTGGAAAAAAGGCCTCGCTTGCTTTCCCTAGTCAATTTTCTCCTGACCCCATTTTCGGATGGCAACAGGCTGGGAGAAAAGCATCTTGGCAATTTAACAGAGGCTTCATGTGTAGAAATGGGCAGTTGAAGCAGTCTTGTGTTTTTAGAGGTTTTTCTTTCCTTTCACCTGTAGTTTGTAGATACCCTCCCTTATTTCTTTGTAGCTTATAGAAAATGCAATAAAAATATCCCTTTGAGGGTTGTATAAAAAGAAAAGAAAAAGAAAACTGCAAAGCAAGCAAAAGTGGACAGGGGAAATCGCACCCTTGGCCTGAACTGGCCTCAGAACAGGGAATTTCACACAGAGATTCTCACCTCCAGGATATACAACAGACAATTCTTGAATTTGCAGGGGAGCCCTGGGAGTAACAGCAAGAGTGCTTAATCCATCCAAAATCCAAAAATTGGAAGGAATTTACAGGAGGGGGGTTTCATCTCCTCTTTGTCTCAAGCCAGTTTTCTCCTGTAGTTCCTGTAGACCCAGTCCATTGTAGGGATGCCAGCTGGCCCAGAGAAAGATGACCTGTCCCTTGAATAGAAACTGAGTCTGTGGGAATAGGCAGGTGAAGCTGTTCAGGGCATGGAGGGGACTGACATCACCTGGTCAAGGACAGCCCATGAAGGCTCTGTGGAAAGGGGGAGAGATGATCATTGTGTTCTCAAGGCAATCCCTGCAGTTCTCCCCTTGCCCTCCCAGTCTCACAGCCAGCTGCAGCAGAAGTAGTTAGAGTGTTTACGAGCCACATGTGTCAGCTCTGTAAATGTGATCTGTATCTTGCAAAAGATGGCTTTCAAAGTATAATTCTAGCTTTCAAACTGCTCTAAAACACAAAGAAATTCATCTGCTAGCCCAACATGGGCTAAGCCTTCTGGGCTTAAAGACTAAAGAAGCTGGACTGAAGGGAAGGTGGAGAATGAAGAGCAAGCAAATCTGGACAGGGGAAGTGACACGGCTGGGCTGAGAGCAGCAGGAAGTGGAGAGTATCAGACTGAGGGAGGGTGAATGAAATGGGAATAACGGCACAGAGAGGTTGGGTTTAGAGGAGTGCACATCTGCCAAAGTCTGCTGGGGCTTATTCTTCTGCATCAGTGTACAGGAGAGACTAGAAGAAACATTTCCTCTGAACAGCTTCCCGTCCAGGTGCAGGCTGGGCCAGGGCTCTGTCATAGCTTAATTCTAAGCAATGTGGGTAAGATGGAGCAACATCTCCCCCTTCAGGCCAAAGGCAGAAGAGCGGGTGCATCGGGCTGGCCTGAAGCCATTCAGCTGCCCAAAACACTCTGTTCCCATCTTTCCATGGGCAAACCACAGCAGCCTATGCTCAATATTGTATCAGAGGAATTCTTCACAAATCTGCTGGTTTTGCAGGGTGCAAATTTACATTCCTGTGTTTACATACCAGCTTTCTGCAAGTTCCTGAATAAAAATATGGAGATATTTATAGGTTTTATCATTGTTGTTTTTATTGTGTTTTTATAATGCTTTATTTATATTGTAAGCTGTCTTGAGTTCCACAAGGGAGAAAGGCTAAGAATTCTTTAAATAAATAAAGCAAAATGTCTTCATTTCACCCCTTTCCCAATTTACAATTTGATATCTGAAATCTTGTGAGTTTAGGAAATCCAGTTTTTATCCCACTGCAACATTTTCACTGGACTGAGTGTGTATAGGAGGTCAGAATCTTCATTCAAAGCTATTGACTAAATAATCAGGAGTCTTGAAAACAGTTCAGAATTATCTATCATCCTTAACATTTGTCAGATGGTAAGAATAGGAATTTTAATATTCACCCACCCCTTATCATGGAGGACTTTGGGGGAATGTTTTTTAAAAATGGTCCATATGTGTGTGCATGCACTTTAATGATTCCATTGCAACATACAGAGTCTTGAACATAATATTTTAAATATCACACTATCACTAACAACACAGCAGAGAATCAGAGTGAGTTCCTAGTAATACTTTTCCAGAGTTCTGTAAATTGAAGGCATGTGCACACAGGAAACACAACAATATTTTCCTCCTCGATCAGAACTAGGCAGATAGCAAGGAACTTTAGGAAGCCCATGGGTTTGTTTTTTTTCCATGACCCATGAATCATGGGAGTTTACATCTCTGGGAGTTCAAACAAGCATTCTCAGTGCTGATGCAGGTGTCTCTTTATGCTGAGCCGCTCACTGCACCAGACACTCCTGCCTCCCACTGCCCAGGAAACTGGAACCAAAGGACGCCAAAAGAAGGCACCAGAATAACTGGCCAATCAGAAGGTTCTGTTTTCCACCAATCCTGGTTTCTGTGTCTTGCTGTCTTTGGGAGGGCTTTTCCTAAAACCACGTATCTGGGGTGCCCACATTTTTGTGTTCCCTGGGGCTGCATTCAAGCTAGGTTAACAGACAGGAGACGTTTCCTATGTCCACTATAAGGCAAGGGCAATAAGGAGAAAAGGGACAGGGACACTTTTTCCTTTCCCCAATAGGCAGGCAGCACTAAAAAAAAAACCAATAATGAGGCCCTGCAGGGGACCAAGGGAAGTAATTTGCCTTTACTTGTGTGAGTGAAGAGGCTTTTCTGGGGTCCTGAGGGAGAATCCACAAAGCCAAGCAAAAGCCTGAGGGCTCCCAAGATGATCAGGACCATGGACAGCTCACTGCAGATGAGTAGAACCCCAGAAGTCCTAGGGAAGGTCTTCCTGCAAATATTTGCCCAGACTGAGTCTTGAGGGGGCCTGCTGGAAAGTGAGTCACCACATCATGCCTTAGGTTTGCCAGCCTCATGGTCTTCTGGAATTACAAATGACCTCCAGTGAATTCCCCTAGAGAAAATGGAGAACAAACTCTATGGCATTATACCCCATCGATCTTCCTCCCCTCCACAAACTCTGCACTCCCCAAGATCCACCCCAGAATCTCCAGCATTTTTCCCACCCAGAGTTGGCGGCCCTATACTTCCTCCCTGGAAAGAACACGAGGTTGTCGAAGGTGTCCTGGTCAGTTCTGCAGCCATGCAGACAGGCAGGGCTTCACTGCCACCTTCAGCCTCCAGATTTGGTGAAGGCATACGGAAGCATCCTCTAAGTTTTTGACATGACACTGTTCACTTCACACCAGCCCCTCCTCCACAAGCAACAAAGTTAATTTCCCCAAAGAGTGGGAGGAATCTTCTGGAGTGGTTCTTTAAATAACTGGGACCCATGCTTTTACATTGCTCTTCCCAAACTTCTTCAGTGTTGCTTTCTTCTAGGATAGATGGGAACTGTAGTTTCCTTGGCTCCCCAAATTGCAAAGGAAAGATGAGGACAAGCTGGAAATACTGGCTTCCAATCCAATCATTGTGTGCTTAGCCTGCATGGTGATCCAGGTGGCTGGTGGAACTACAGGGAGATGATCACACAAGCTAAGGAAGTCTTCTTCATACAACACAGAATAAGTATAGAGAAGTAACTTCTACAAGACATAGGGAAGTCCACCAACTCAGAAGGCATTTGAGAAAACAGAGAGCTCTAATAATGGCTAACTGTACTAAAATGAAAAATCAGTGTTCAGAGGCAGGAGTCTTCTGGAAAAAGGACACTGGAAGACCTAAGGGACCTCTGGTAAGGAAGGCTCTGAGATATCTGGCTACAAGAGAGAACAGAATATCCAGTTCTTGAGATTTGTCCACACCTTTGCTTTCGTGTGAAATCAGCCATGCTGCTTCCCCTGTTCAGCACACCTCCACCGTTTGTTCTTCAGCTTGTTCATTTCAGCCCCCACCTTCCTTCTCACTGCACCCTAGTTCGATGTCATTCTGAGCTTATTCAGAACTTTTTGTGGAATGGGCATCCCTAAGACAATGATAGATTTCAGGAGGCTCTCGGAGTGCAATCACAATGATCTCATACTACCTAGGGGCACCATGATACTGAATTGTATGTATGGGTCAGCTTGGTGCTAGGAAACTGATACTCCTGCCTTGGAGAAGGGGGTGGGGAACTGTGGTTGGCAAAGGTACTAAAGGGACCTCAGTATGTAGTAAAATAATACGAATCTTCATCCTCTGGCCAGACCTTACTAATGGATAAATACTCAGCTGTAGATCATGAGCCACCGAATTGATTTGATATTCCACTGCATGGGCAACTATCCCAGTCCAGTACATACAATCATTGCTAAGACAGCAGAAAAGATTCCAAGGATCACAGACTGAAAGGACACTTGAGTCAATAGGACTGATCTGGTGCCTGGAACAGGCACATCGGTCGTATCGGAGGGCATGTCAGGTGCAGCACTTGACTCTGAGGACAGAGTCACGCACAAGGAACTTGGGCAAGCTGCAGACCCAGCAAGCCAATTTTTGTCCGACTTCCTCAACTGAGTGTATCACAGTGTGAGCACCAAGGGATGGTGTTTGACAGTAATACTCAGCCTCGTCTTCTGCTTGAACATTGGTGATGGTTAAGGAGCCAGCTGTATAGGAGGAATCCATGGAGCCATTGAAACGGTCAGGGACTCCAGAACTCCGAAGCTTGAGGGAGACTGCAGCAGATGCGCCCAGCAGATATCTGGGGCTTTTTCCGCCTCTTTGCTGATACCAATAAACAGCTAACATTGCGCCACCATCAGAATGATTGCAGGAGAGCGTCACGGTGCCACCAGGAGACACTGAAATTGCGGGTGGCTGAAGCAGCGAGAACTGGGCGAGGGAACCTGGGAGAAACAAAAGACATGCGTGAAATAATAGGGCCTCTTAGCCCACTTGATGATCACTAACAGGAGTTGTGCTGCTGAGCTCATGGGCCGGATTTCAAGCTTCGGGGATGGCAACAACTATATACTGGCGTTTACCAGGGCAATGGATGAAGAACAGGAGGAACAGCAGAAGCTGGGCCATGTTGCCAACTCCAGAGGGGCTTGGTTCCTCGAGCTACAGGTCCTCCAAGCCTCTTTAAACCTCTTGTAGGAAGAGCAGATGCAAATTGGCTTCCTGGTCATTGGTCGAGGGGAGACGAGGGGAGTGATAGAGCACCTGCTTGGCATGGGGGAGGTCTCAGGTTCAATCCCCAGCACATCTCGTGAAAAGGGCCAAGTAGCAGGTGATGTGAAAGACCCTCTGCCTGAGATCCTGGACAGCTGTTGCTAGTCAGAATTCACAACACCGACTGTGAAGGACCAGTGGTCTCTGATTCAGTATAAAATTGCTTCATGTCTCTGCTGTATTTCTGTCCCTCTTCAGTCTCAGCCAATTATGGATCGATAAAAATAATGCGGACCCCACACACCAAGCACACCACACCCCCTGCCACTTGAGGATCCCATGAGAGGAGGGGAAAGCTCTCTCACAGGCCAAGTTATTCCTGACCGTCCCCACCCTGAAAATGTGATATTTTTTCCCATGAAAAGCTTACCAACTGTGACATGGAAGCAGCATTCCAGTGTTCCCCCTTTATTAAAAAAAATTAAAAATCTTTGTTTTGTGCACATAGGGTTGCCAACCTCCAGGTAGGGCCTGGAGATCTCCCAGACTATGAGTGATCTCCAGACTACAGAGATCACCTCCCCTGGAGAAGACGGCTGCTTTGGAGGTTGCACTCTAGGCCACCCCATCCCTGCTGAGCTCCCTCCCCAAACCCTGCCCCCAGAACTCGAGGAATATTGTCGACCTAGCTTGATCTCATCGTCAGATCTCTGAAGAGAAGCAGGGTCAGCCCTGGATAGTGTTTAGATTGGAGACCTCCAAGGAATATCAGGGCTGTGATGCAGAGGCAGGCAAGGGCAAACCAACTCTGAGTGTCTGCGAACAGCTGCTACAGCTGTTCGAATCCACCGTGGCCAGAGTGAGCACCTCGCCCTAGTCCCAGCTCCCGCTCACCCAGCGGTTCGAAAGCAATAATAACATCAAGACGCAAGTAGACAAATTGGGTACCTGCCTTATATGGCAGGGAGCACCGTTCCCCTTCAGGGGGGCTGGTGGAGCATTGGCGGCGAGGCAAGGCGGAGAACAACAATGGCATCGGCGGCAAGTGGCAAGATGGCGACCGGGCGCAACATCAGCAGCAATCCAGATGTCGGCAGAGGGCAGAGCCAGGAGACGCAAGGCGAGCGTGAGGCGCAGGCACAGGCGTGGGCGGAGCCACGACGGACAGAGCCGAAGCCGTGCCAATGCGAACCGGGCGCAGAATGGATCTACCGACCATAGCCGACGCCGAGGATCGCAGAAGGAGGAGGAGGAAGAGCCAGAGGGAGCCGAGCCAGCAATGGGCCGAGGGGCCGAACCAAGAGTGAGAAGAACAACCGCTCCATCTACAGGGTGCTGGTAGGGCAGTCCCCACCCTAATTAAGATGTGGCCATAGTTAGGGATAATAGAGTAACTGTAAGCCGTTCAGAGACCCCTTGGGGGGTTCGCGCGAGGTAGAAGCCAAAAGTAATAAATAAATAATAAACAGGTCACCATAAGACAGCTGTTGCTGGAGACAGCACTTTCCACCACAACCAGAGCTTGAAAACACGCAGAAAAGAGCAACCAAAATGATCAGAAGACTAAATCAGGTGCCCTGCGAGGATCAGTTAAAACACCCATGGCTGTTTAGCTTAGGGACAAGAAGAGCAAAGGGAGACATGATAGAGGTCTATAAAGTTATACTTTTCTTCCTCTCTCAGAACAGTGGAACCCGGGGCCATCCACTCAGATTGAAGGGTGGAGGACTCAAGACAGAAAAAAGGAAGCACTTGGGTCACACCGTTAGATTGTGGACTGCACTGCTCCAGGATGGGGTGATGGCCACCAACTTGGAAGACTTTAAAGGGGAAAGGACAAATTCATGGAGGATGGGGCTGTCAGTAGCTACTAGTCACAAGGGCTAGCAACCATGATCGATATATGCTCCCTGGAGGACCACCGGCAGCAGGCAGCTTTCTAATCAGTTGCTGTGGAGCATGGGCAGGGGGTGCTTGTGGGATTCCTAGAGGCAGCTGGTTTGCTGCTGGGTGAACAGAGTGCTGGACGTGATGGGCCTTTGGTCTGATCCAGCAAGGCTCTTCTTATGATGTCTTCTTGGCTGGTTTATACAAGAGCAGAGAGTCCTTTATGATCCATATGTGTGTCTGAGATCCAAGTCCCCTTCTCCAGGATTTGAAGGTCTTGCCCTCTTCTGATACAGAAACCCCTCCCAAAATGATTCTGGAATTAAGGTGGCAACTTTTTGCAGCCTCTGACCACACAGTAACCTGACAGCATTAGAACCCCTGCTGAGGAATTGCAAAGGCCATGGAAGCAGAAGTGTGTGATCTTCTGGGCTTAAGCGCATGATTGGAGGTTACAGGTGGAGAAGTCCATCTGCAGGTTTCTTGCCTCTCCAAGGCTGCAATCCTAAATATAATTCCATTCAGTTCAATGAGATTTGCACGAGAGAATGCAAGCAAAGGATTGCACTGAAATTGTTCTCAGTTGCCCCAGAGAGGTTCTAAAAATAGGTGACGAAAGAAGAGAGAGGACTGAGAAAGTAAAACCTTTTCTTCCTTCCCTTAGCCGAGGTTATTGTCTCAGTTCCCCTTCTAAATCTATCACTGTGGGTTACACATTGCCACTGCCACTGCCATGAACTACACCACAGTAATATGTCGCCTCATCTTCTGGCTGCACCCCAGTGATGGTCAAATAGCGATCTAGGCCTGATTTGGAACCAGAGAATCGATCTGGGATCCCGCTGCCTCTGTTGTCACTGTACAGCAGAAGCCGAGGCGCCTGCCCCTCTCTCTGCTGATACCAATCCACATAATAGCTCTCGTACCCACTGCTCAGATGGGCAGAGAGTCTGACTGTCTTTCCAAGGGCCACAGACTCTGAGGGGAGCTGGGTCAGGGTAGGCTGAGAGCTGATACCTGGAGAGATATAAAGACAGGTGTTAATAAGAGGCCTGGAATTGCATTTCAAAGCTGTTTTTTTTTAAAAAAAAACTCTTCTCCACACACCTGAGCAGTGAGAGAGAAGTGGAAGGAGAATGGCCCACAGCATGCTGGGAAACATCAAGAACCACCTGGGCTTCCTGTGGAAAAGTAGCTCTGGTTAGCATCCTCTCTTTCTTAAGCTGATCCAGGACTTAAGATCCACCCTTTATGCAAATTCACTGTATGCTCAGTGGTTACAAAAGCTGCCGGAAAACTGCTCCCTTTTTGCTCCAGAAGAAGAAAACCATTAAAAAAACCCCTAGATTTCCGATCACTTGCTTTATCTTGTTGAAAGAAA
>NW_015167579.1:475594-495957 GCF_001447785.1 Gekko japonicus | reverse complement strand
GAGCAAGCTAATTCGTGCAGCAGCCAAATTGCTGGCTCATAGGTTTAATGCCAGTAGCTCACAAAGGGGAATTTTTGTTCACAAGACTCCACAGCTTAGAGGGAGCATTGATGGGGGCTGCACATGTGCAAGCCTGCCGATCGGTAGGTATACAGCTCTAAGCTTCCAGGGGGGTGCAGTGTGCTGGAGCCATAAGCTTGTCCTCACCCACAGCCATGTGCTCCTGCGCACCAGCGCCACTTACCCTCAGCTCCTGCATGCTGCCAAGAGCATATTGTGGGGCAGGAGGGAGGGCACGTGTGCCTGCACAGAAGATACTCGATGAACAACAGTTACAGATAAGCAACCCAGTTTTCATCGTTGATCTTCTGTGCAGTCCCACATGGGGATTTCAACAAGCTCTATAAAGAGGTGGGAACATGCTCACCTAATTAAACAGGGAGTGGAGTATAGCCTTTCCAAATTCCACTTCTCTTCTGGCTGCGGCATCCAAAGCATAATGTCACACAAAGGTGACAGAATAAGTCCAGGTGGCAGTTCTGCAGATCTCTTCCAGAGGGACACGACTCCAGAATGCAGTCGAAGATGCCACAGCTCTTGTAGAATGAGCTCGAACTCCCAGTGGGGAAGGAGAATCAGCCAGGTTGTAACAATACTTGGGAGGGTCCCTACCCTCGGACCTGCAAAACACATGTGGTACTCGGCGTTTCGCTTCAAATAGAAGAGTAAGGCCCTCCTAACACCCAACAAATGAAGCTCCTATTCTCCTTCAGAAGTGGGGTTAGGGAAGAAGACAAGTAATACAATGTCTTGGGACAAACGAAATTTAGACACGACCTTTGGCCGAAAACTCAGGCTAGGCCGAAGGACCATACGTCCCGGGAGAAACTTCAAAAAGGGGTGTTCTGCTCAACGAGTGGTTAACTCACTAACTCGCCTGGCCAAAGTAATGGCCACCAAAAAAACCCACCTTCATGGATGTCAAGCCCGCCCTGGGCTCCGGGCGCAGCCCCTCCCATAACCGTGGTGTCTCAAGGCGGAGGAGGTCCTACGGCTCTGAAAGTTGAGGCCTGTTAAAGAAGAGGGGGAGCGTTGGGCCTCAGATGGGTAGGGGACGGAGTTTAATGGCACTCCGTAGGTCCCTCTACCTTCGTGCATTGGCTTCTCAGCATCCTCCCTGGACTCCTCCTCTCTCTGCCAGCGTCAGGTAGTTCCGAGCACGTCCTTCCTCCCCGGCCCTTTCGCTTCCCTCTCCTTTATACCCAGCTCCCTCTCCCAGCACCGCCTCCCGGCCCCGCCTCCCTGTGATTCCTCCCAGCCCCACCCTCTATGGTAAGCTCCGACGCTGTCCCTACGGCCTGGGTGTGGTCGGAGCTATGCCGGCGACGGTCCTGTCGGCCTGGGGCTGTGCCGCCAGCGGCGGCGTGCAGGGTCTCATGCGCTCGTGTGTACACTGTCAGCTTCTCCCGTGCGCAGTCGGCCTCTCCTGCTGCTCCTCGAGGCTCCTCGCTCCGTGGTATTCCTGGTCTGTGGGTCTCCTAGGTGAGTTGGTGGTCGTTGGGGTCCCTGAGGGGTGTGGGTTACATCCCAGGACCCTGGAACCGGGACTGTAGTGTATTCCAAAGCTGCCATGGAATGCAGAATGTATGTGAAACATCTCATTGAAAAGCAATGTTAAGCTTCATCCTGGGCTAGGATCCAAATACATCCAATCGTATCGCTAGCCCAGGAAGTAACAAGCCAATCACTTCACAGCAAGCTCCCTGAGCAGGAACATCCGTGATTGGTCCTTATACGAACAACCTTATTGGTTGGTATTTGTACAGTAGGTGTGGCTACATTAGCCAGGAATGTTTAAAAGCAGGACAGCTGCAATGTAAAGGCTGTTCTGGCTATCAGATGTTGATCCGTGTTGGAGTTGTGTTCGAGTTGAAGAATAAAGCTGTGTTCTTGCTGAATCACTCTCCGACTTCTTTGTTAAGCGGGCGACTTAACATGGACAATGGCTAGGAGGGCTCTCGGACATATAGTGAGAGGCTCAAAGGGCTTTCGCACCAAACCAATCAAAACTAAGGTGAGGGATCACTGGGGAATGATCTCAGGGTCTCTCGGGGGACACACGTTTGCTAGCCCCTTAAGGGAGCACTTCACCAAAAAATGGGAGAAAAGGGAAGTACCTTCCAAGCCCTCGTGGAGGGAAGAAATGGCAGCGAGAATGGGCCTTGAGGGAAGAAAAACCTAGACCCTTATTCTATAACTCTACTACGTAATCAAAAAACCTCACGGAGGGGTGCCTTTTGGGGGAAGACCCCTCGGTCCCTACATCACAGAAACAGTTCCACTTAAAAGCATAAAAGCACCTAGTGGATGGTTTGCAAGAGTTCAGAAGGAAGTCCTTCTTCACCCAAAGAGTGATTAACACACGGAATTCACTGCCACAGGAAGTGGTGGCGGCTACAAGCATGGACGGCTTCAAAAGGGAATTAGATAAGCATATGGAGCAGAGGTCCATCAGTGGCTTTTAGCCACAAGGTACAGATAGGGGCTCTGGGGCAAGTGATGCTCTGTCATCGTGGTGCTTGGGGGGGGGTCAACAGTGGGAGGGCTTCTAATGTCCTGGCCCCACTGGTGGACCTCCTGGTGGCACTGGTATTTCTGGCCACTGTATGACACAGAGTGTTGGACTGGATGGGCCTTTGGCCTGATCCGACATTGGCGTCTCTTATGTTCTTATGTACCTCGGACACTTCTCAAAAAAAATTATGTTTGATCCCCACCAAGCTGTCAGATGGAATCTGCGGAGATCCTGGTGAAAGACCCCATCAAGGGTTATGAAGTCTTGTGTTTCGGGCAAATGAATGAAGCAACCTTGGGCCAGGTCGGTGAGCCGATGGAACGACACCTGCTGAGGCCAGCGGGGTGCTACCAAAATTAAGCTCACTCGCTTCCGCCTGGCCTTCTCCAGTACTCTGATGATGAGGAGAAGAGGCGGGAAAGCTTAAAGGAGTCCCCCCCCCGTCCAAGAGATCTGGAAGGCATTGCGTAGGAATCCCTTCCCCCAGCCTGCCCGGGAACAATTTTTTTGTTTGTTTTGGAGTTGTGTTGAGTAGTGAACAAATCCAGTTCCTGAGTCCCCAAAGTTTCAAAGATGGGAAGGAGATAGCTCAAAGTGTGGGACCATTCGTGGGATGGACCCTTCATCTTGCTTAGTCTGTCCTCCTGTGCATTTAAGACACCAGGGATATGGATGGTCTGTATGGTAGCGTTCCCGTCCAAAACAAGACGCCAGACCGCAGTAGCTTCTAGGCAGAGGTCGCACAATCCCGCGCCACTCTCCTTGTTGACGTAGAACATGATCATTGTATTGTCCACCTGCGGCAGGATCGATCGAGCCACCAATCTGAGAAACAGATAAGGGCGTTTCGAACAGCTCTCAACTCAAACCGGTTTGTGTGATGTTCTCTTCCCACAAGTGCCTGAAGCCGATGACTCCCCACAATGAGCTCCCCAGCCCAGTAAGGAAGTGTCGGTGGGAAGTATAACATCAAAAGAGTTGGTACCAAGCTATGACCACCTCATAACTGGCTACTTTAAACCCCAGCGAAGCAGAAGCACAAACCTTCTAACTCACCGCATTCAATTTGCGGCCCTCTTCATCTGTAGGGACGGCGTGGAATGACTGCCTACCCCTGGGCTGCATCTCTTCCATGCAGGGGTCATTTCCTGCAGGAACACACAGGAGCGGAGCTCCGGCAGTAAAGAGTTCAGGGGGCAGGGGAACATGCAACAAGCCCCGCCCCCTGCTCCCAGCAGCCCTCAGTCAGAGCAAGAAGCAGCCAGGTAAGTTGCAGAGCCTCCCCCGGCCCCCCGGTCCAAAACAGTCCAGTGGCACCTTTAAGAGCAAGTTTTATTCAGGTACAAGCTCTTCCTCCTCTGTGAGGACAGATCTGCACGTCCCCCCCCCCCCATAGCAAGCAATCCAAAGCAGTCCAGTGGAGCCTGAGCGGTGGGTGTTGCTTTCTGACACACTTCCGGTGATGTCAGGGGGTGTGGCATATGCAAATAGGTAATGCTAATGAGTAATGCTAATGAGCTCCTGCACCTTTTTCTACGAAATGACCCCTGTTTCCATGGTAAGCGACGATGGTGGGAGATGCATGGGAAAATAAGGGGTTTCTTCTTAACCCGATAGAGTTTCTCTACACATTTGGCATTGGGTTGTATAGAAGCCGGACACTGCCCAACTTGTTAAGTGATGTCGTCTTGGCCCTTTAGGACAGAGCAGACAATGGTTCTGGGTATGTCAGAGTACAGTTTGCTCAGGATCTTCTCCTTGGGCTTAAGTCCAGTGGTCAAGAGCTCATTCTCCAGGGATTGCGCCATCCGTGACATCTGCTCACCATCCATTTTAAAATCCTTGGTCGGTGAGGGAGCAGAGGTCTCACCAGCTTGTTCATCAGGGCTCGGCTCTGAAGCACTGGAATCAGCATCCCTCTCCACTTGCGTGTCGGCTCCGGGGGACAGAGGCCAGACTGACAGAACCGTTGAGTAAACATGATAAAGGCGGTCATACTCATACTCAGCTGAGCCAGACGGGCCACGATAGCCCCAGTCCCATTCAGCTAGATAACGCGGGGACATCGGGTACAGGTCCATGTCAGCAGATGCCACAAGTTGGCCAGGTGGTCGCTCGTGACAGAACTTTCCTTTGGACAACAAATCCATGGAGATATCGGAGTCAGAGGTCGAGCTGGACCCTGTTTGGGGGGACCCAGTTCCAGGATACGAATACTCGAAGCACTGAGCCTGTATGTGCGAAACATGAGCCTGCAGTGCGCTATGGCTGTGAAGAAAGCGAATGCAATCTTAGGATGCATTGACAGAAGCATTGTGTCCAGATCAAGGGAGGTGGTCGTTCCGCTCTATTCTGCTATGGTCAGGCCCCACCTGGAGTCCTGTGTCCAGTTTTGGGCACCACATTTTAGGAAGGATGTTGACAAGCTCGAGCGTGTCCAGAAGAGGGCAACCAGGATGGTGAGAAGGTTGGAATCCAAGTCTTACGAGGAAAGACTGGAAGAGTTGGGTCTGTTTAGCCTGGGAAAGAAAAGGCTTAGAGGGGACATGATTGCAGTCTTCAAGTATTTGAAGGGCTGTCATGTAGAAGATGGAGCAGATCTATTCTTTCTTGCTCCAGATTGCAAGACCAGATCTAATGGGTGGAAATTACAAGGGAGTCGTTACTGGCTAAATATCAGGAGAAACTTCCTAACTGTCAGAGTGGTTGAGCAGTGGAACAGTCTGCCTCGGGAGGTGGTGGATGCTCCTTCGCTGGATGTTTTCAAGCAGAGGCTGGACGACCATCTTTCGGGTATGTTGTAGGTATGTAGAGCTATCTTTCAGCTATGCTCCTGCAGAGTGCAGGGGGTTGGACTAGATGACCTGCAAGGTACCTTCCAACTCTTAACATTCTATGATCTGTTTGGTCTTGTCCTTTCCCTTTTCGGTCTTTTTGGCTAGAGGCTCAGGTGGAGCTCTGTTATGAGATGGTGAAGTTGAGTTAGCCTGGGCCTGCTGGGTTGTGGAGCTGAGGGGCGGAGCCGAGTGAGACGAACCCAGTTGTTCAGAAGGGTGATCCCTGGTCTTGCTGCAGGAGGATTGAGAGCCTTTTCCCAAAAAGTGGCCTTTAGCTTAAGATCCCCCTCACTGTGAACCTTGGAGGTGAATTGTAGACAGGCTTTACATGAGGAAGTCACATGGCCTGCTCAGAGGCAAAAGAGGCACAAATCATGAGCATCGGTTTGTATCATTTTTGCACCGCAGCGGGCGCACTTTTTGAATAAAGCCTTCTGCACCATTAGGAATAGAAGGCAAATTGTAGCTCTGCATCTAGCCATAAGAATGCAGGAGGCAGCGAAGACACGACCTACGGTGGCAGAAAAGGATCTGAGGGTAAGTGGCACTGGTGTGCGGGAGCATGTGGCTGTGGGTGGGGACAAGCTTATGGCTCCAGAGCACTGCACCCCCTGGAGGCTTAGAGTGTATACCTACTGATTGGCAAGCCTGCGCATGCACACTCCACATGTGGGACTGCACAGAAGATTGACAATGAACTTAACATTTATCCCCGTTGAAAGACATTTTATTTGTTTTAGCCCAGTTTTCCAGACTGTCAAAATCATCCTGTATCCTGACTCTGTCTTCTCCTGTATTTGCTACCCCTCCCAATTTAGTATCACCTATAAATTTAATAAGCATTCCCTCTATTCCTTCATCCAGATCATTTATAAGGATGTTGAACAAAACAGGTCCCAGGACAGATCCCTGAGGCACTCCACTTGTCACTCTTCTCCAAGAGGACGAGGAACCATTAACAAGCACTCTCTGGATGCGATTTGTCAACCAGTTATTTGTCAACCAGTTACAGATGCACCTAAGAGTAATAGGATCCAAGCCACATTTTACCAACTTGTCAACAATATTATTATGTGGAACCTTATCAAAAGCCTTAGTGAAATCTAACCAAACTAAAAATCAAATCTGTTGTCAAAGACTTTCACAGCCGGAGTTCATTAGCTGTTGCAGATTTTCCAGGTTGTATGGCCGTGGTCTTGGCATTGTAGGACCTGACGTTTCGCCAGTAGCTGTGACTGGCATCCTTGGAGGTACTCCATCTTTCTGTGTTATACCTCTGAGGATGCCAGTCACAGCTAGTGGCGAAACGTCAGGTCCTACAATGCCAAGACCACGGCCATAAACCCCGGAAAATCTGCAACAGCTAATAAAAATCAAAACGATTAGGGAAATAATGGGGTCTTTTCACACAGAGGGTTTCTCACAGTTTGGGGTGCTGAACTACAGAGTTTCGTTTTCTGTGAACTTTCTCACAACACGGTTTAAAGGAATATTGAGGAAAACACCACACAAACAATGAACAATGATTTTATGAGGAAAATGAGAGAGAAATGGCCGCCTTTCGGCCCTCAAATGGTGGGGAAACCGCTGTGCAATAGACTCCTTTCTCTCTAATAACTGTATATTTAGATGCCCAGCAACTATGCTTTAGCACAGGGGTCCCCAACCTATTTTTTAAAAAAATATATATATGTGCGTGTGCACGTGGAAGTCATGGCGACTACTGGTGACTGACCTCTACTGGGGGCCTGAAGGATATTCTGAGAGGTGGCTGAATAAAGCCTGACCCCACCTCCCGCCCCAGGTATTTCAAGGAGGTCTCCCATTCAAGTATTTGCCAATGTTGACCCTGCTTAGCTTCCGAGATCTGACTAGATCGGGCTTGCCTGGGCTGGATAGGTCAGGGGGGTCCCCAACCTTTTCGACCCTGTGGGCACACTGGAATTCTAACACGGCATGGTGAGTGCAGTAACAAAATGGCTGCCACAAAATGGCTGCCCCGGGAGGCAGAGCCAGCCACAAAACGATTGTCTCAGCCTAACGTCAGTCACACAAGTATAGGTCCTCGTGCGGCAGGAGCAGCTGCCGCCAAAGCAACATTAAAAAAAAAATGCACAGCCAATCAAATCTCTGATGGCCAATCAGAAGACTTGCTGGGGGAAAGCCCTGCCTAGCACCACCCACTTTCTAAAAACACCTGGGCACCAGGAAAGGTGTTGGAAGGCGCCATGCTGCCAACGGGCACCAGAATGGGGACCCCTGCTTTAGCACAATGTTAAAAAGAAAGGATGCCCAGCAAGCAATGCTCTCTCTAAGCTGCGGAGTCTTGTGAGGAAAAATCCTGCTTTGTGAACTGCTGGCATTAAAGTTGTGAGGGAGCGATTTGGCTGCTGCATCAGTTAGTTTGCCCTGGAGCCATCCTTCCTGAGCTGAGACAAGAATGTGTGAGCCGGAGGCTAAAAAATTGTGGGCTAGCTCACACTAACTCAGAGGGAACACTGCTCAGTAAGTATGCTTTAAAAGGTAAAGGTTCCCTTGCTCGAAAGCCAGTCGAGTCCGACTCTAGGGTTGCGGTGCTCATCTCCCTTTCCAAGCCGAAGAGCCAGCGCTGTGCGAAGACGTTTCCGTGGTCATGACTCATGTGGCCGGCATGACTAAACACCAAGGCGCACGGAACGCTGTTACCTTCCCACCAAAGTGGTCCCTATTTATCTACTTGCAATTTCTTGCTTTCAAACTGCTAAGTTGTTAGGAGCTGGACCTAGAGACGGGCGCTCACTCCGTCATGCGGCACACTCGGGTCTCGAACTGCTGAACTACCGACCTTCCACAGCCTGCAGTTCAGCGTCTTAACCACTTGAGCCACCGCAGCTCCTTAAGTATGCTTTAGCCTCATGTTAAAAAACAAAAACGGCTACTGTTTTACAGAAAGTACCAATTTTCACATTGGGAATTGTGGAAGGGCCAAAGTGCAACACAGAACGGGGGGGGGGGGGGGTCTATGTGTAAAGCAGTATGTTTTTCCACCTGCTGCCCTGGACTCTTCTCCTCTGACGGGGTACCCTCGCCCTCTGCCGGCATGGTGAACACTGAAACAAAACAAGAGAGGACTGTCAGGCTTCTGAAGTGAGCAAAAAACACCAGATGGCTTCTGTCTCTACAGTCTCCAAGGGGTGCCCCATCTGTGCAGTTGCCCTCTTCTTCACCCCCTGTCCTGTAAGGAATAGGCTGAAGGGGAGGGCGGAGCTGCCACTCCAAGAGAGTTGCTACAAGGAAAGGGTGGTGGCCTCGCTTACCGTTATCAACCTGATTTTCCTCAGCCATCTGCCGGCCACCTTCTGGGTCCTCGGTCACTTCTTCTTTCTCGTTCTAGGAGAAATGGGCGGCCACATGTAAGAGCGACTTCAACACAAATATCTGTGGCCTCACTGAAAAGTGCCTTAGTGGTAAGAACATAAGAGAAGCCAATGTTGGATCAGGCCAATGGCCCATCCAGTCCAACACTCTGTCACACAGCGGCCAAAAACACCAGGTGCCCTCAGGAGGTCCACCAGCGGGGCCAGGACACTAGAAGCCCTCCCACTGATGCCCCCCACCCCAGCACCAAGAATACAGAGCACCAATTGTCCCAGACTGAGAGTTCCTCTCTATACCTTGTAGCTAATAGCCACTGATGGACTTCTGCTCCTAAGAACATAAGAGAAGCCAGTGTTGGATCAGGCCAATGGCCCATCCAGTCCAACACTCTGTCACACAGTGGCCAAAAACACCAGGTGCCCTCAGGAGGTCCACCAGCAGCAGCTACAAGCATGGATGGCTTCAAGAGGGAATTAGATAAGCATCAGTGGCTATTAGCCACAAGGTATAGAGAGGAACTCTCGGTCTGGGCCAAGTGATGCTCTGTCATCTTGGTGCTTGGGGGGGTCAACAGTGGGAGGGCTTCTGGAGTTCTGGCCCCACTGCTGGACCTCCTGATGGCACCTGGTATTTCTGGCCACTGTGTGACAGAGTGTTGGACTGGATGGGCCTTTGGCCTGATCCAACATTGGCGTCTCTTATGTTCTTAAGACGGGTAGCCGGGTTAGTTTGTCCGCAGCAGTAGAAAAGAGCAAGAGTCCCGGAGCACCTTAAAGACTAGCCACATTTGTGGCAGGGGAGGAGGTCTCGTGAGTGAAGTGAGCCGTGACTCACGAAAGCTCCTCCCCTGCCACAAATGTCGTCAGTCTTTTAGGTGCTCCTGAACTCTTGCTCTTTTCCACAGCGAGGGATCAGTTCAGGCAATCAAAGGGAAGTTCTCACACTGAGGGAGGGACCGTACCAGACTCTTGGTGGGCGACTCCGAGGTGCTGCTGAAACTGGAACGATTCCAGTGGGCCAGCGATGTTCCGTAGCGCAAGGTCTCGTAAACGGGATCCACTTTCCCACTGGGGCCTGCTGGAAGAGGGAAGAGGGACTCAGGGATCAATCCTCGTACTCTGGCAAGAGAGGGGGATGTGATTTCTTTCCTCTGGAAATCACTTTCCCTCCAGACTGGGGAGAAAGGCAGGCTACAAATAAATAGAATAAAATAATACATAATTTTTGCAATTATACTGATCTGTGCATCCTCTTTCGTTGTTTTTCAAGTGGGTCACCAGGCCAAGTAAATCTGGACTTGTGGATCACTCTACCAAAGAGGTTGGGACCCAGGGAGGCAGATCCCTTTTTATCTGCTTTCCCTTGTCCCAGCTGCAGGTGGCTTCTGACCGGTGAGACGGGCAGTACTCTGCACATGCTCAAAGGCTCTCTGTAAACCATTTGTTTATTGTTTCAGGGCTGAGACCTGACTCTGAAGAACCATTCTGCCTCAGATGAAACCTCACTAATGATCTCGTTGGTTTTAACAACAGTGTCGGCTGAAACTGTGCCCATGAACCAAGAAAGAAGAAATCCACCAGTTAGATTGTTATCTCCTGCCCACTTCCGGACTGGCAACTACAAATCCTAAATTACCCCTTTGCTAGGGTTGACAACAGGCCTGGAGATAAATATCCTGCCCCTTTAGCGGGGGTCATTTCGTAGAAAAAGAGCTAGGGAGACTCATTAGCATAACTCATTAGCATATGCCACACACCCTGACATCACCGGAAGTGTGTCCTCCCCACAGCCGGCGGCGACCTCCAGGCCCCGCCCTCCCGCACCTCACCCGGGGGGATGGCGTCACCCGCGTCCCCCCCCCAAATGACCCCTGCCCTTTAGTAGAAGCTTTAGGTATGGAAAAGGGCAGCTAAAGTTTTTGATGGTGTTATTTATTGAGATTGAATCGTCCCTGATTGAATCACCCTAGAGACTGGCTGAGCTTGAAGCACAAGAACAATAGCCGACCAGGACTCGGGAATAAACCAAGCGAGTAGTAATGTTTTGTAAATAGCCTATCATGGGGGAGTGTGTGTGTGGGGGGTGGGGTGTTTTGCATGCATAGAAGCAGGGCTCTGGCCCTGCTAGAGTTGACTTGGAGTTAAGCTGAAATCACTAATAAACTATGAGCTGATCACTATACACGTTTCGAACCCAGTATATTTCAGATGGGGTAGAGGTAAATAACTTCACCTGTTAAGTAACATCCTATTAAACCTCTAAAAAACCCCAAAACCTAGTCTTTTCCTCCTGGCCAGTGGTTACCCTACTTTTTCCATAAATAATTGGAATGGTCTGTTACTCAAAATCTGTTCTTGGGAATTGAAAAGGCTCACAGTCTTTCCTGAGCTGAGATTGCAAAACATCACATCTGTCCGCCTGTTATATTTCCATCCTCCCTTCTCTCCAGAGGACTTGGGACTGCAGGCATGTTATCCTCACAACGACCCTGCGAGGTTGATTTGGCCAAGAGAGAACAAATGTCCCACGGGGGCAGGCAGCGTGCTTCATGGCCAAGTCGGGCTTTGAACCTAGGCCTCTCTGCGCCTCATCCGACAGTGTAAACCCTGCCCCACACTGGGTCTCAATGTCTGCTGCCCCCCCCCCCAGGTCTGTCCCAGTCTCACCTGCTGGGGGAGGTTCCTTGGCGGCCGCTGGCTGTGGTTGCGGCTCGTGGACCAGCATCGGGGAGCTGAGATTACGTCGGAAGGAGGTAGCCTGCTGAAGAATGGGAGTGAGAGAAATGTGATGAGCTTCTTCTGTCCAGGGGAAGGGGCTGTGCAGTACAGAAAGAGAGGTACCGTGGACCTTTTTCCCGACGATTGCCCCAAAGCAGGGGTAATTTCATGCAGGAGCGCACAGGAGTGGAGCTCCGGCAGTAAAGATCCCAGGGGGCGGGCACATGCAACAAGCCCCACCCCCTGCTCCCAGCAGCCCTCAGTCAGAGCAAGAAGCAGCCAGGTAAGTTACAGCGCTCCCCCCGGCCCCTCGGTCCAAAACAGTCCAGTGGCACCTTTGGGACCAAGTTTTATTCAGGTACAAGCTCTCCCTCCTCTGTGAGGGACAGATCTGCATGTTCCCCCCCCCCCCCACTAGCTAGCAATCCAAAACAGTCCAGTGGAGCCTGAGCGGTGGGGGTTGCCTTCTGACACACGTCCGGTGACATCAGGGTGTGTGGCATATGCAAATAAGTTACGCTAATGAGTTATGCTAGCTTGTATGTGAATAAAACTTGGTCTTAAAGGTGCCGCTGGACTGTTTTGGACCAGGGGGCCGGGAGGCTCTGCAGCTTCCCTGGCTGCTTCTTGCTCTGACTGAGGGCTGCTGGGAGCAGGGGGTGGGGCTTGTTGCATGTGCCCGCCCCCTGGGCTCTTTAATGTCGGAGCTCCGCTCCTGTGCGCTCCTGCATGAAATTACCCCTGCTTTTGGGCAATCGTCGGGAGAAAGGTCCACGGTACCTCTCTTTCTGTACTACACAGCCCCTTCCCCTCCTAATCCAACAGTGTAAACCCTGTGCGCTCCTGCAGGAAATGACCCCTGCATTTGCTCTTGTGAATTCTTAAACGTAGGGTTGCCAGCCTCCAGGTGGGGCCTGGGGGGATCTCCTGCTTTTACAACTGATCTCCAGCTGACAGAGATCAGGTCCCCTGGAGAAAACGGCTGCTTTGAAGGGTGGACTCTGTGGCACTGTACCATGCTGAGGCCCCTCCCCTCCCCAAACCCCGCCCTCTCATGGCTCCACCCCCAAAGTCTCCAGGTATTTCCCAACCCAGACCTGGCAACCTTACTAAGGTAATCCAACTCTTGTGAACTGGCCTCAAGCAACCCAAAACCCGTGACAACCTATTCTAGGGGTACCCAATATGATGCCCACAAGCACCACGGGGTGCTCGCTGACACCTTTTCTGGCACCCGCCAAGAATTTTCAGAAAGTGGGTGGGGCCAGAGGGAGGCTTTTGCCCCGCAAGGCTTCTGATTGGCTGTGCAGATTTTTTAAAAGTGTTACTTTGGTAGCAAGCTGCCACCAGAGCACAAGGACCTGCACTGTGTGACTGAAGTCGAGCTGTGGCAGCCATTTTGTGCCTGGCTCCGCCTCCAGGAGCCTCCATTTTGTGGCCTCCACTTTTGCCTGCGGCGCACCCACCGTGCGGGGTCAAATTCCAAAGGCACCCACAGACTCAAAAAGGTTGGGGACCCCTGAGCCCTATACGCTAGGCAGCACAGAAATGGTGGCACTTCTCTTGCCCCAGAGTGGAGGCTGGGAGGGAACACGGAAGCCGTGGTCCTCTCTCCTCCCTTTCGGCCAGATGCTCGTAATACTGACACTCAAAATGGCACCAGAAGCCAGTTCTATAAAATTTAAGAACTAAATAATTAAGCTAAGAATTTATAAATTAACAATATAAAATAATAGGATTCAATTCAGCTCCATGTTTCTTTTCAATTAAAATAACATGGATTTCTTCTAGGATAAAGTGCAGAAAATAAAGAAGTTAAGCATTGGTTTGCCCCTAACAGACATTGAACTGTATCAAGAAGCTGATACCTTGCTATACAATAGGATTACTCCTGAGGAAGACTGGGATGAAATGAGTTTATATCCGGGTGCTCATTGAGTATGATAGACTTTCCTTGTAATTGAGTATGGTGGACTTTCCTTGTAATTTTGTAAAGTTTTATTGAGAGTATGATGGACTTTTCCTTGTGATTTTGTAAAGTTTGATTCATCATACTACATGATCTTTACTAAATGTTCTAGTCACTCATGTCACAGTGTTTGTTGTATTTTCCTCCTGGATACTTGTGACCCCCTCTTGGATTTTTCAGATGCTAAAAGCAGGCATGCACTGACTTAGCTGCTTACTGTTTTGCCCGAACACTGCTGATGTGAAACTTCTTCTGAACACCACAGATGCACGCTGACTTTGCATGTCTTGCACCGCAGGCCTTGCTTCGAGTTTCCTGTGAGGACACAAACACAAAAGTCCCTTTAAGTGGCCACGGAGTGGGGTGGGGGTTGGTGGTGGAGGAGAAAGGTTTCCCAAGGAATGAGTGGGATAAGCCAAAGCAACTGAAAGAAAGAGCTGGTCGAAAGGAACAGGCTAAGGCAGGGGTGTCGAACTCATTTGTTATGAGGGCTGGATCTGACAATAAATGAGACCTTGTAGGGCTGAGCCACGTGTGTCATAAAACGTAATGCCAGGTAGCGGAGATTTAAACTTTCTAAAGGACACAAACACAAAGGGTTTTTTTAAAACTTAAAATAAAAACATGCTTAAAACATCAGCACTCTTGCAATATTTTGTTTATTGAACAGTGTCTGATAACAGACACCCCTTGCTCTGAATTATTGCCTCAAAATGTCTGTGCTGTTGCAATCCTGAGTATGTTCAGGTGTGTATCTGTAAGCTGCAGACCTACAATGACGCAGCAGCAGCAGAACTGGAAGAAGAAGTAGAAGACAGCCAGTTCCACTGCGGGCCTGATAGAAGCCCTCCGGGGGCCTGATCCGGCCCCCGGGCCACGTTTGACACCCCTGTGCTAAGGTTATGTTATCAACAGAGAGAATGTTTTTCTTCCAAGCTGCAGGAATTTCGCATAAACAAATGAAACTGCCTGATACTGAATAAGACCCTTGGTCCTCTTGGGTTAAACATAAAAAAAAAGTAATAATCAATTTTGCCTTGGAAGCGCTGAAGCTTTATACAGTATCCCCCCGATCCTCCGTGTCTCCCGGTTAAGGGGAAAATGCTATTCAAACAAAACATGATCTGACTCCAATGGTTAACAAGAGAAAGAATTCTTTTCTTACAAAAACGGCAGCACACCTTACATGACACATTTATCTAGGTAAACTTAATCAATTGTGAACAGATTAACTCCAAAAGAGGTTGACTTGTTACAGCTCCAAGCCCAGGTAAGATAGAGGAGGAGGAGGTTCTATATAAGATGACAAACAAAAGGGAAGCAGCAGCCAAAGAGGCTCCACATCTAACTGGCAAGAGGGCGGAGCGAACGGCCAGGTGTACCCGGAGAGAGAATTCTCTTAACCGGTTTCCTCCCCGGTCCTCTTGCATGCAGAGTTACAATATCCAACAGGTCCGTCAAAGACAGTTTTGTCTACTCAGACAGGCAGCGGCTCTCCAGGGTCTCAGGCAGAGATCTTCCAGATCACCTCCTGCCTGCTCCTTTTAGCTGGAGGTGCCGGGGACTGAACCTGGGACCTTCTGCATGCCAAGCAGATGCTCTACCACTGAGCCACGGCTTCATACGGGAGTCTTCCTTGGGAAGAAAGAGTACTAGATATTTGGGGGTTTGTGGGTAAAGGTTCCCTTGCTCGAAAGCTTCATACGGGAGTCTTCCTTGGGAAGAAAGAGTACTAGATATTTGGGGGTTTGTGGGTAAAGGTTCCCTTGCTCGAAAGCCAGTCGAATCTGACTCTAGGGTTGCGGTGCTCATCTCCGTTTCCAAGCCGATGAGCCAGCGCTGTCCGAAGACGTTTCCGTGGTCATGTGGCCGGCATGACTAAACACCAAGGCGCACGGAATGCTGTTACCTTCCCACCAAAGTGGTACCAATTTATCTACTTGCAATTTCTTGCTTTCGAACTGCTAGGTTGGCAGGATCTGTTCCTTTACAAACATACAAAAATCATGAAGCAGCAGGTAAGCCCTGAGGATCAGGGACAGGCACATTTTCCAGGTTGAAGGCCACCTCTGGATCTCCACTCGCTTCCGGCAGGGCTCTACTGGTAGCAGGAGCTTCTTTGCATATTAGGCCACACACCCCTAGTGTAGCCAATCCTCCAAGAGCTTACAGAGCTCTTCTTACTGGGGCTACTGTAAGCTGGAGGATTGGCTACACTAGGGGTGTGTGGCCTAATATGCAGTATTAGCAGTAGAAAAGAGCAAGAGTCCAGTGGCACCTTAAAGACTATGAGTGACTTACGAAAACTCATACCCTACCACAAATTTTTTGTAAGTCTTTAAGGTGCTACTGGACTCTTACTCTTTTCCTCTGCTCCATATGTTTGTCCAATCCCCTCTTGAAGCTGTCTATGCTTGTAGCCACCACCATTTCCTGTGGCAATGAATTTCATGGGTTAATCACTCTTTGGGAGAAGAAGTACTTCCTTTTACCTGTTCTAACCCGACTGCTCAGCAATTTCATGGAGTGCCCTGCCGACGAGTTCTTGTATTGTGAGAAAGGGAGAAAAGTACTTCTTTCTCGACCTGCTCTATCCCACGGATAATTTTGTAAACCTCAATCATGTACCCTCAATCATCATTTCTCCATGCTAAAGAGCCCTATCCTCTTTAACCTTCCTTCATAAGGAAACTGTTCCATTCCTTTAATCACTTCAGGTCCTGGTCACACGGAGGGGTTTGGCCCGGGATAGGCCTGAACGGCTGCGGCAAGCATGGCGGTGGGATCGCCAGCCCGTCCCTCTACCGGTGCATCCCCGGCTCCTGGCCAAACTGCGCATGTGCATGCATGCGCAGCCGGATGCCTTGGTCTCCGACCGTGGCTTCCTCCCCGGCATCTGATTGTGCCGGGGAGCAACAGCGCCACAGCTCAGGGGATCCGTGTGATCCTGCCGCCGCGTGTCTATTTTGGTGCCGCTTCCAAAAGCCCCACTTAGGCCCCGCATCCCCCCCCCCCCGTGTGGCAGGGGCCTCAGTTGCCCTTTTCTGCACCTTTCCCAATGCTAGAATATCTCTTCTGAGGTGCAGTGACCAGAACTGTACAAAGCATTCCCAATGAGGCCACACCATAGATTTATACAGGGGCATTAGATAGATAAATAAGTTTTATTCACGGTCATTGACCAACACATAAAACAATGTAACATGGGTAAAATATATCACATTAAAATAGGAGCAGAATTTTAAGACTGGTAATAAAAACACCATAAAAACTATAATAGTTAAATTTAATAAAACTTAATCTTAATTCTCCTCTTTTCAAAGCTACTATAGATTTTCTAATTCTTAGGGCAAGCCATCCGAACCTAGCCACCTGATACGTAACTTCTCCCCGGCTATCCGATAGCAAATTTCTTAAAAGGCAGATTCTTTGCTTGCGAGAGAGTGGGAGCGTCTTAGGGAAAGGAAGAGACTCGCAGATGTTATTATACACTTTACAATCAAAAATTACATGTTCTACAGGGGCATTATGATACTGGCTGATTTGTTTTCAGTCCCCTTCCTAATAATCCCCAGCACAGCATTTGCCTTTTTGACTGCAGTCACACACTGAGTCAACCCCTTCAGTGAGTTACCTACTATGGCTTGCTAGCATGTGCCAAGTAGCCAGTGTTGCAGTCTGGCAGCCAGTGCTCCTGCCAAAAACAAGTCATGCACCTGGAGATCTAGGAGAAAAGCTCCAGGAGGCCGGCCTGTAAAAGCACATCCGTTTCCCACAAAGCAAACTGTATGATCTTTATTGAAGTCCAGGCGCACTGTCAGCTATGCTGCCATGGGGGTTGGGGAGTTCATTCTGTGTCCTGTTAAGTGCTATTGCATTCCTATCCCTGCTGTTCTGCCTTTGCCGAAACGCTTATCTCTACAGATGTGCAGGAGGAGGTTGTGTTGTCTTCTATGTACCGTGAGAGACTCCCAATTCCCAGCTTTAGCCAGCTAACGGTTTCCTAACTTGTCCCGCATGCGGGAGGGTACCTAATTGGCCCATGCCATGGGGGGAGTGTGTGCATACGAATACCCTATATCCTATTCTGCTCTAGTGGCTGCGGCCATTCCTAACAGTGCCTGTGTTACTGCATCTATAGCTTTGCAATAAAAGTATAACCGTTCCTGCATGCGTGTACTTCATTGTAAGCTGTGGGTTCTGACACGCACCTTCAAGACCAACAAGATATTCAGGGGGTTAGCTTTCTAGGGAGGAAAGGCTGCATGGAATAGCCCGGTCCCACCAGATCTCGTGAGCTAAGCAGGATCAGTCGTTGGAAGGGAGACCACCACGAAAAGTCTTTGTGGAGGAAGGCCATGGCATCTTGACAACACGGATGCAAGAGTCAAGGTAACTGACAAAAGGAGCTTTGATCCTGGAAAGCTTATGCTTGTTAGTCACTGGGTGCGGTCAGACGGCATGCGGAGAGCGGGATGAACTGCTCCGGTTCTAACCGGATTATATTTGATCCGGATCATCGCCATCACACTTACCTCCCTTATCCCGCCTCACTGCGCAGTCACGTCGCTCCCTGGCAACTACTCTACCGACGTGCTGGAGCGTGTGTCGGCGGGTTTTTCCTCTCTCTCAGTTTGCGCATGCGCATAGGCGCCCCTCCATAGAATGGGGGAGCGAAACTACCATGGCGCATGCGTGGAACCACCAGGGCGAATCAACCCAACCCCTCCGACAAAAGACTTCCCTTTAAACGTTTGACCTGAAAATGGCCTCCGTGAGATCCTGAACTCATCTAAACTCTAAAACAAGTGAACATTTAAATGTTGGTTTTCTGAATGCGGGGGCGGAGCTCCGTCTATGTGCATACCGCATGTCAGGTTCAACAGCAAGTACATCTCCACACACGTTTCCAGGGAAGCGTTATGCTTTATTAGACTACAGGTCTGTTACTGTGTCCACAGGGTTATTGTTATTTATTTATTCATTCATTTATTTTTCAAATTTATACCCTGCCCTCCTCAATAGGCTCAGGGCGGCTTACAGAGGCAAGGCAGAACCTTGCCATAATAAAAACATCAAATGCATAATAATGCAAAACATCTAATACATCTTAAAATATCCTCAGTTAAAACATAGTAATACTTCCAACAGTCCCAAGATAGAAAATCATAGGTCCAAAATTCCGAGTGGTACCATGGCTAAGTCCCACGGCTAGGGCTTCTTCAATATCCAGATGTTTCAGATGTTTCCTCAGGGCAGTGGTGGTATAGTAGGGGCGGCAGCTCCTACTCAAAAGCCTGGCGGAAGAGCTCCGTCTTGCAGGCCCTGCGGAACTTCATAAGGTCCCGCAGGGCCCGTATCTCCCCTGGGAGCTCATTCCACCAGGTAGGAGCCGCCACCGAAAACACCCTGACCCTAGTAGCAGTTAATTTGATGTCCCTAGGGCCCGGAATAGTTAACAAATTTTGGGCCCCCGACCATAGTGCTCTTGGGGGAACATACGGGGAGAGGCGGTCCCTCAGGTAGGCTGGACCCTGGCCATATAGGAATGACAATAGGGTGGGAACATCCCTAAAATATAGCAGGATGAGGCAAATGACTAAGCAAATGAAATCTGAGCGCGCGGGCGGGAATTCTCCCGGCGGAAGGTTACATAATAAGCTGGAGAGTCTCAGTGCCCCATGAGAGCTGAAAGATTCACACCAGCGGTGGAACGCAAGCCCTCCTTCCATCAGAAGCTCAGACAGATAACTCAGTCTGGCAGCACTGGTTCTCACAGTCTCCCTATCGCTGTTTACGGCAAGCGAGCAGAGCAGCGAGCAAGCTATGAAGCATGCGCCGTAGCGCCAGGGTCAGAGAAAGGAGCAAACAAAACATGGCAGATAGCTGATACCGCCAACACATTAAAAAAATGGCGGGCGAAAAGCGAAAGCCTCGGGCAGCTTTCCAGAGGGGAGGGGGTCGAGACACCCGGAAGTGGCTCGACACCGTAGGAGCGATCAGACATCAGAAAAGTGCGGCTAGAACCGGAGAATCAGGAAAACACCACTTGGGGACCTTGTAGCAAAATATTCCAGTTTAAAGGGGGTTTGAGCCGGAAACTGACGGCTGGGGATGGTGCACAGATGTTGGGTGTGTGAACGTGGATATAAAATCCGTTGCTGAAGCATGCTGAAAGCGGACTAAACGGCCTGTCTGACCGCACCCTTAATGTGCTACCGGACGTGAACCTTGCTCTTCTACTGCAGATCATCACGGTGTTGGGTACTGTAACTCTGCATGCGAGAAGATCTGGGAGGCAACGGATTAAGAGAATTCTCTTACTCAGGTATACCTGGCAGTTGGCCCCCACCCTCTCATCGGGTAGATGCTGAGCAGTGTTCCCCCTAAGCTGAGTTAGTGTGAGCTAGCTCACAGTCTTTTAGCCTTCGGCTCACCCATTTTTGTCTCAGCTCAGGAAGGATGGCTCCAGAGCAAACTAACATATGCAGCAGCCAATTCGCTCGCTCGCTCACAACTTTAATGCCAGTAGCTCACAAAGCAGAATTTTTGCTCACAGGACTCCACAGCTTAGAGGGAACATTGCTGCCGAGCCTCCTTGGCCGTTGCTTCCCTTCTGTTTTTCACCTTATATAGGTCCTCTCTCTTACCTGGGCTTGGAGCTGCAGCAAGTTAACCTCTTTTGAAATTAATCTGTTCACATTAAGTTAAATGCACCTACATGGATATGTCATGCAAGACATGCTTCTATTTCTGTAAGTAAAATTTCTTTCTCTTCTTACCATTGGAGTCAGATCACCTTTGTAATTTGTATGAATGGCCTTTTCCCTTAACCGGGAAACGTCGAGGAACAGGAGTACTGCATAAAGCTTTTGTGCTTCCAGGACAAATTATATATATATATATAT
>NW_015167579.1:459994-475564 GCF_001447785.1 Gekko japonicus | reverse complement strand
ATATATACACACACACACACACACACACACACACACACATATACACACACACACATTTAACCCATGGCTCCCCACCTGGAACTATCTGCATGACCTCTGAATTCTGCCCAGTCTCTGGCTTCTTCTTGTCATTATGCATGGGAAAGAGCAGGTAGAGAAAGAGGTCCTTTTCTCCCTTTCTCACAATACAAGAACTCGTGGGCACTCCATGAAACTGCTGAGCGGTCGGGTTAGAATGGATAAGAGGAAGTCCTTCTTCACCCAAAGAGTGATTAACACATGGAATTCACTGCCACAGGAAGTGGTGGTGGCTACAAGCACGGACGGCTTCAAGAGGGAATCAGATAAGCATATGGAGCAGAGGTCCATCAGTGGCTATTAACCACAAGGTATAGATAGGGGCTTTGGGGCAAGTGATGCTCTGTCTTCTTGGTGCTTGGGGGGGTCAACAGTGGGAGGGCTTCTAATGTCCTGGCCCCACTGGTGGACCTCCTGATGGCACTGGTATTTCTGGCCACTGTGAGACACAGAGTGTTGGACTGAATGGGCCTTTGGCCTGATCCAACATTGGCGTCTCTTATGTTCTTATGTTCTTGTCAACCAGCTATCCGACTCAAGTCTGGGGTCCTCTTCACCGGCAACATTCCAACTGCTGAACGGCTTCCTTCCAGCCCCTAACTTAAGCAGCTGTGCGTGTAGCTCCATCCACGTATTACACTATCCTTGTAACTGAGTCTGCCTGCGCAGATGAGGCAATCCACTTGGGAACAAGTCTTATAGCAGAAGACCCACGCAATGGTTCAAGGATGTGGGGACATTGGCCCTATGTATGTGAGTAGCTATGTAGCCATCCATCCCAAACCATCAATGCTCAGGTCAGTTAGGCATCCAAGATGGGGGGGATGGACGTTTTTCACTTGGCCATAACACAGTGTTTGAGATTCAAGAGGAACCCCGTATGTTGACGGCAGAGGTCAGAAAAGAAAGAAGACTGGGTTTCAAGGCCGGGTAATGTGGAAGATTTGAATTTTGGATCTGCACAAATGTTCTCTTGGCACTGCAAACTGCGCATCTTGTGTCTGGTTTGCACTTTCTTAAAAACCTTAGCGTGGGTAGGAAGGTGTGGATGGATCCAGGACTCGGATCTTGGAGTTGTAGTAGATAACTCACTGAAAATGTCGAGACAGTGTGTGACTGCAATAAAAAAGGCCAAAGCTATGCTGGGGATTATTAGGAAGGGTATTGAAAACAGATCAGCCAATATCATAATGCCCCTATATAAATCAATGGTGCGACATCATTTGGAATACTGTGTGCAGCTTTGGTCACCACACCTCAAAAAGAATATTATAGCTTTGGAAAAAGTGCAGAAAAGGGAAACTAGAATGACAAAAGGGTTGGAACACTTTCCCTATGAGGAAAGGTTAAAACGCTTGGGGCTCTTTAGCTTGGAGAAATGACGGCTGAGGGGTGACATGATCGAGGTTTATAAGATTATGCATGGGATAGAGCAGGTAGAGAAAGAGGTACTTTTCTCCCTTTCTCACAATACAAGAACTCGTGGGCACTCCATGAAATTGCTGAACGGTCGGGTTAGAACGGACAAAAGGAAGTACTTCTTCACCCAAAGAGTGATTAACACATGGAATTCACTGCCACAGGAAGTGGTGGCAGCTACAAGCATGGACGGCTTCAAAAGAGAATTAGATAAGCATATGGAGCAGAGGTCCATCAGTGGCTATTAGCCACAAGGTATAGATAGGAACTCTCAGTCTGGGGCAAGTGATGCTCTGTCTTCTTGGTGCTTGGGGGGGTCAACAGTGGGAGGGCTTCTAATGTCCTGGCCCCACTGGTGGACCTCCTGATGGCACTGGCATTTCTGGCCACTGTGTGACAGAGTGTTGGACTGGATGGGCCTTTGGCCTGATCCAACATTGGTGTCTCCTATGTTCTTATGATGCACCAGCCAAGAGAAGATGGCGAGAGATAAAGACCGACTCCCCCATGTGGCTTACCTACAATGAGCTGGTGGCAGAGTTCACATGGAATGTGTTTCTTGAAGACGTGCTCTTGGAAGCTGTGTGTCTTCATGGGCTTGAGAGGCGCCAGAGACCGGGGAGTTGCCCTGGGAGAATGGTCTGCCTCCGCGGGAACTGGGGGTGGGGATGGGGGTAGCACAGAATCCGGAGGGCTGAGCAGCACGTCGGAGGGGAGCTTGAACTCGCTGTTGGAGCGCAGGAAGAAATTCTCCACACTTTTGCTCCGCAGGATGGTTTTCAGTGAGAGCGAGCGCTTGAAACGCTGTAGCTGGCGAGGAAAAAGAAAACAGGAAATAAGAGGAGCTCTATCCAGCGTAAAAGTCCGAGGCACAAACTGCCAGACTCCTTTATGGGGTTGCCGGATCACACACCTGTTGGGCAAATCAGTGTTCCCTCTAAGCTGAGTTAGTGTGAGCTAACTCAGTTTTTTAGCCCCCGGCTCACACGCTTTTGTCTCAGCTCAGGAAGGAGGGCTCCACAGCAAACTAACTTATGCAGTAGCCAAATTGCTCGCCCACAGCTTTAATGCTGGTAGCTCACAAAGTAGGATTTTTGCTCGCAGGACTCCACAGCTTAGAGCACTGATGGCGAACCTTTTTGGGACCAAGTGCCCAAACTGCGACCCAAAACCCACTTATTTATCGCAAACACGGCAATTTAACCTGAATACTGAGGTTTTACTTTAGAAAAAACAACTCATACATTAACTTCAGATGATCCAAACAAAGTAAGGAAAGCAATCCCAAATGCTTTCATTTGCTCAAAATTATTTGACAGAGAATTCGACACTTTAATGATGGTCTGGGCCTGGCTAGGGCGATGGCACGTGTGCCCACAGAGAGGGCTCTGAGTGCCACCTCTGGCACCCGTGCTATAGGTTCGCCTGGCTTAGAGGGAGCATTGTTGGGCATCCTCCCCAGGCACCATCTCATGTCTCCAGGAATTTCCCAGGCTGGAGCTGGCAACCCAAGTTGGGAGTCCCGTAACAAGCCTTCCAAACCAGCCTAGCCTCTGCTAGAGGTGCAATTTTTCCAGAAATTCTGAAATAACTGGAAACAAGTGTTTTTGCCCAATTATTTATCGGGTAAGGATTAAATGTGGGGGGAAATTCGAATATATCAAATACATATTTTCTTCTCGAATCTAAACTCATTCTACTGCTCTGACAACGTAACGCAGAAGAAGAAGAAGAAGAGATTGGATTTATCCCCCGCCCTTCGCTACCCAAAGGTGTCTCAGAACGGCTTACAAACTGCTTTCCCTTCCCCTCCCCACAAGAGACACCCCATGAGGTAGGTGGGGCTGAGAGAGCTCTGACAGAAACGGCTCTCTTTCAAGGACAGCTCTGACAGAACTATGGCTTGCCCAAGGCCATCCAGCCAGGTGCAAGTGGAGGAGTGGGGAATCAAACCCGGTTCTCCCAGATTAGAGTCCGCGCACTTAACCATTACACCAAACTGTGTAACTTAGACTATAAAACTGTATTATTTGTCATATGTATGGAATTTAAAATCGTAAAATCGTAAATGATTGAATTGTTTTCTACAAGCAAAATTGCGTATGCACCCAGTACCAGAGAGCGGGAAAGTGCCAGTTTGGTGTAGTGATTAAGTGCACGGACTCTAATCTAGGACAACCAGGTTTTATTCCCCACTCCTCCACTTGGGCAAACCATAGTTCTCTCAGAGTTGTTCTCTCAAGGACAGTTCTCACAGGGTGTCTGTTGTGGGGAGAGGAAGGGAAAGGAGTTTGTAAGCCGCTCTGAGACTCTGAGTGAAGGGCAGGGTATAAACCCAACCATCATGACCACCACCACGCACCCACCTGGTATAGCAAAAAAAGGAGCCATATCTTCAGCCATATCTAAAAACATGCAAATCTGGGCCAAACTAGATGCTCCATTCCGTATTGCTAAATGCGGTGGCTTCTATGGAGATAAATCAAGATGGGCAGCCACGCTGGTATCTGAAGAAGTGACTCACGAAACCTCATCCCCTCCCACAAATTGTGTTAGCCTTTAAGGTGCTCCTGGACTCTTGCTCTTTTCTACCGCTACTAACAACGGCTACTCGACTGGATCTATCCTAGATGCACCACAGAAGATAACCAAAGTGTCTTCTTCCTGTTTTTTTACTCTAACACCGTTCCACAAGGGCAGCAGCGACAGGCAGGGAAGATGCTTAACCTTTCCCCCCACAGGGCTGTTTGTCTTCTAAAAAGTGCCCACAGGGGAAAAGCTCCGTGGAACAGCTGCTAGTGAGGAAAGATGATGAGAAAGGCACATTTCCAGGCAGACGCTTCCAGCCTGCCTCACTGCAGTGATGATAAAGCAAAGGAAACACAGGCAAGAGGCAGCAAGTCACCGCCGTCAGGGCAGGTTACGGGCCCGGCAGAAGGGGCCAGATCCATTCAACAGCAATTGTGTGGACAGGAGCAACGACACAGATGTTGCGATGTGTGGGCTCAGCTCTGGCTGGCTCATAAGTCGCCTCGGGGCTACATTCTCTGATCGTCTTTATCTCTTGCTAGCAAGATTAGCCAGCAGTCTATTCAACATACGGCAAGCGCTAGCGTTTTTAGGCCAGCCAAAGGGATTTGGAAAAGAACGGTTTTTATTGCCAGCTGGTGGGGAAAGGGGATGGCTAACCCCCAGAAGCAGTTTTCAGCACCTGCCCCATAGTGAGACTCAGGAATGAGAAGAATGGGGATATGTGACAATCACTTTTTAAAAACAGCAAATCTACATCCAGTCCAGTGTTCCCTCTAAGCTGAGTCAGTGCGAGCTAGCTCACAGTTGTTTAGCCTCCAGCTCACACATTTTTTGTCTTAGCTCAGGAAGGATGGCTCCAGAGCAAACTAATTTATGCAGCAGCCAAATGACTCGCTCACAACTTTAATGCCAGCAGCTCACAAAGTGGAGAGTTTGCTCGCAAGACTCCACAGCTTAGAGGGAGCACTGATCCAGTCCCCCAGCTAAAAATACTGCAAACGGCAAGACCTTAACCTTGGAGGAGCTTAACTCCAACACCTGGAATCCAATCTAAGCACAGCCTGCAACGGGAAAGGGCTCAACGGCCATGGCATGAGTCAGGAAGCGGCAGGTTAAGCTCAACCATAACTTCACACAGGCGAGACAGCCAGGAGGGCTTGTGGCTCCATAGCAGAGCGTCTGCTTTGCACACAGAGGGTCCTGGGTTCAGTCCACAGCATCTCCAGTTAAAAGGGTTAGGTGATGCGAATGACTTCCACTTGAGTGTTCCCTCTAAGCTGAGTTAGTGTGAGTTAGCTCACAGTTTTTAAGACTCCAGCTCACACATTTTTGCCTTAGCTCAGGAGGGATGGCTCCAGAGCAAACTAATCGATGCAGCAGCCAAATCGCTCGCTCACAACTTGAATGCCAGTAGCTCACAAAGTGGAATTTTTTGTTCAGAAGACTCCACGGCTTAGAGGGAGCACTGCTTGAGACCCTCACCTGAAAACAAAGTGGCTTTGTACGTTCACTCTTTTCTCAGCCGTACCCCCCTGCCTCATGGGCACTGTGGGGGTGATAATGCTGGCTTACCTTGCAGGGCTGTAAGTGAGAATTACTGAGATAATATATGTGGTGTAGAACATTCAATATACAGCTTAAATTGCTATTAGAAAGATCTGGGGAATAGTATACACAGTAAACGTTTATACCATCAGGGAGAGGCTAGGAATGAATTATTCTTTATGTAATTCTGAGAGACATTTTTCTTACATCGAGTCACAGCCGACTGACGGCAACTCCGTGGGGCTTTCAAGGCAAGAGAACGTTCAGAGGTGGTTTGGCACTGCCTGCCTCTGTGAAGCAAACCTGGGAGGTCTCCCATCCAAATACTAAACAGGGTCAACCCTGCTTAGCTTCCAGGATCTAATGCAGTATTAGGTTGTTTTACGGGGTTGTCAGGTCGTACCTGGGTCCTGGCGGAGGGCTCCAGCCCGGCCCTGGAGTCTCCTGGTGCACGCACTTCGCACCACAATGACATCACCCAGAACTGACATCATTGCGCTGGACACGTTGTGCAGGGTATGCTACAGGTGCTAGAGCCCCCCCCCCCGCACAATGTGCCTGGCATGATGTCACCTCTGTGTGATGCCATTGCGCCGAGCATGTCAGGCATGACAGGGCTCTTTGGGGGTGGGGCTCCCCCACTGGTCAGATGGCCGGTGGTAGATTGGGGTCCCAGAAAGCGGGGGAACCCCCACCCCCATTGGGGGGTTGGCAACCCTATTGCTTTACCAACGGGGAACAGAGGCCAAAAAGAATGCTTTACCCCCGCTGGGACCAGGAATTGGCGGCAGGGGTCAGACTTAAATCTCGGCCCCCCTTTACTTCCCACTGCACTGAAGATGCTTGATCTTACCGATCGCACAGCAATGCCATTTTCTTTTAAAAGAAGTGTCTCAATACGGGTGAGGTTGACCAATTGTCAGTTGAAAGGAAAGCGCATGAAACGGCCTCCTACTGAATCAGAACTTTGGTCCTTCGAGCTCAGTACTGGCAGGACTCGGACTGGCAGTGGCTCTCCAGGGTCTCAGGCAGAGAAAAGTCTTCCCCATCACCTCTTGCCTGGGCCCTAGAGACGCTGGGGATTGAACCTGGGACCTTCCGCACGCAAAGCAGAAGCTCTACCACTGAGCCACAGGCCCCCCTCCCCGAGAATGGGAGCTTTAAGAAAACCCTAACATCAAACAGGAGCATAGCAGTGGCATTTTTAGGGACATGAAGCAACTGGATTCATAGAAGAGGCAAAGCGGCTGAGAGATGCTCATTGGCAGGGACGTCTCTGGCTGCCAGGCTATTTCCACTGTGCCCCGGAGCAGGGCACCAGGATGCCTGGTGTGGCAGAGATGTCTCAAGGGGCACATGCCATCGCTTGCTGGCCACCTGCCAGCCCTTCGGCTCAAAGCCATCCCAGGGTCTGACAGACAGATGGAGAGAGCTGCACGTGGAACACTGAGAGAGGAACACCCAACAGGGCAAAGAGACTGAAACTCTTGTTGTATGCTGGGGAGGGAGCAATGCGTTTCCTTCCCAAGAATTCGTGCCACTTGTGGCTCCTTCCAGCAAAGGGCATTCTTGGGCTAGGACCTGTGAGCTCTGGGTGTCAGCTAATGCTATGAATCCACAAGGGTTAAGCTGACACTAAATATTATAAACATAAAAAATTTATTCAGGTGTACACATTTTTTAAAAAACTTAGACTCATTAAAAATATTCACATTCAGACATAAAAAATTTCTCAACATTCATACATAGATGGGTTAGTGCTGTGCAACTGAACCAAACGCGTTTCGGCCCCAAAGGGCCTTCCTCAGTGGTCACAATCCAAAATACAAACTTGACATACATTCAAAAAAAGGTTTTTTTTACATCAGATGTTAAGTACATATGCAATATAAGGCCAGATGTTGTATCCTAAATATTGATTACAGAAAGAAAGAGGGGAAAGGGAAAGAAAGAAAAATTCATTATGGTTTCCCATGTACTTACATTACTACTAATACTACTAATTGAAAAATATTATATATGAAAAGTAAGAATTACCTTATATATTTATTTGTATATTATTGTTGTATATGATATAGCCAATTAAACTCCACCAATACTTCTAAATATAAAAGGGAATGGAAAATTACATAAATTCATATTTTTCCAAATTAGTAGTAATGTAAGTACATGGGAAACTATAATGAATTTTTCTTTGTTTCCCTTTCCCCTCTTTTTCTTTCTGTAATCAATATTTAGGATACAACATCTGGCCTTATATTGCATATGTACTTAACATCTGATGTAAAAAAAATTTTTTTTGAATGTATGTCAAGTTTGTATTTTGGATTGTGACCATTGAGGAAGGCCCTGTGGGGCCGAAACGCGTTTGGTTCAGTTGCACAGCACTAACCCATCTATGTATGAATGTTGAGAAATTTTTTATGTCTGAATGTGAATATTTTTAATGAGTCCAAGTTTTTTTTAAAATGTGTACACCTGAATAAATTTTGTATGTTTATAATATTTAGTGTCAGCTTAACCCTTGTGGATTCATAGCAGCTTTTTGGGTTGAGATGTCCATTTTGGCTATAGGACTGGCCTAATCCTGCCTAGATGAATCACAAACTAGAATCAAGATTGCCGGAAAAACATCAACAACCTCAGATATGTAGCTATGCAGAGGACCTAAAGAGCCTCTTGCTGAGAGTAAAAGAGGAGAGCGCAAAGGTTAGCTTGAAGCTCAACATCAAAAAAACTAAGATCCTGGCATCCGGCCCCATCACTCCAAGGCAAATAGAAGGGGAAGTCGTGGAAGCAGTGACAGACTTCACGTTCCTGGGATCCCAGATCACCGCAGACTGTGACAGCAGCCATGAAATTAAAAGACACGATGGCAAACGTGGACAGCATGATAAAAAGTAGAGACATCACCCTGCCAACAAAAGTCCATATGGTCAAAGCAATGGTATTCCCAGTAATCATGTATGGCTGCGAGAGCTGGACCATAAGGAAGGCCAAGCGCCGAAGAATAGATGCTTTCGAATTATGGTGCTGGAGAAGACTCTTGAGAGTCCCCTGGACTGCAAGATCAAATCAGTCAATCCTAAAAGAAATCAATCCTGACCACGGGTCATTTTGAGGGGGAACGAGCAGGAACGGCGTTCCGGGAGTAACAAGCCCAGGAGTAGGGAATTCGGGCATGCTTGCCTGCCTGCCCTTTGCTTCCCCAGCCAGCCTACCATGGCGGAGAAACTCGGGGAAGTGTGTGTGTGTGCGGAGGTTAAATGTCTTTCTTTCCCTTCCCCATCTGCAGCTGCGGGGCACCTGGAGAAGATCGGGCAGGGAACCCAGGCATGCTTGCGCACTTGCCCTTTGTCAGGCGGCGTGGCACATGCAAATAAATTATGCTAATGAGTTATGCTAATGAGCTTCTGCACGTCTTTTTCTACGAAATGACCCCTGATCCTGACTGTCCCCTGGAAGGCCAGATACTGAAACTGAAGCTCAAAGACTTTGTCCCCCAAATGAGAAGGGAGCACTCACTGGAGAAGACCCTGATGCTGGGAAAGATTGAAGGTCAAAGAAGAAGGGGACGGCAAAGGGTGAGATGGTTGGACAGTGTTATCGAGGCAACGAACATGAAATTGAGCAAACTCCAGAGCACGACGGCAGACAGGAGGGCCTGTGTGATGTGGTCCATGGGGTCGCAAAGAGTCGGACTCGACTGTGCAACTGAACAACAAGAACAATCCTGCAAAATGTCAACTGGAATTCTAATGCATTTGTGTTGCTAAAATGAGGGCATCTCAAAACCAAAAGCTGTGTAATGTTACTTAGGAGAACCAGCCAAGCAACATAAACATTGTGCAAGCTTTCACATGCTACAGAACTCTTCATCAGGCTAGCTGTTAAAGGGGCGGGGAAAGTGAAGGTACTTCGAGGCCTGCCTTGATGGCCTCTTTCAGTCTGCCTTCGGGTCTAATGCCAGGCAGATCTGAACAGGGAACTTTCTTAGCAGCAGCCATTTCAGAGGGGATACAGAATCCATTTATGCCATAACTCAGTCCCCACTGAAGCTCAGACCCAACTCTGGGTTAGGAAATCACTGGAGATTTGGGGGTGGAGTTTGGGGGAGGGCAGGGACATCAGCAGGACATAATGCTGCTGTGGCCCACCCTCCAAAGCTGCCCTTTTCTCCAGGGGGACTGATCCCTGTAGCCTGAGGATCAGTTGTAATTCTGGGAGGCCTCCAGGTCCCACCTGGAGTCTGGCAACCCTCGACTGGGTTATTTTAAAGAAAACAAACCGTTTATAGAGTGACTGCAATTTGCTCAGCGCTTTCTAGGTGAGGCTGAACAGAACAACCAGGCCAGAAAACACAGACACACTGAAAGATCTGTACCATGAAAAAATGGATTCTGTGACTTGGGTTAAGTTGTAAAGGTAAAGGTCTCCCTTGCTCGAAAGCCAGTCGAGTCCGGCTCTAGGGTTGCGGTGCTCATCTCTGTTTCAAAGCCGAAGAGCCAGCGCTGTCCGAAGACGTTTCCGTGGTCATGTGGCCGGCATGACTAAACACCAAGGCGCACGGAACGCTGTTCCCTTCCCACCGAAGTGGTACCTATTTATCTACTTGCAATTTCTTGCTTTCGAACTGCTAGGTTAGCAGGAAAACTAAATAATACAGGGCTGCAAAAATCAGAAAATATATGCTGTTTAAATAAGTTAAAGTGATAAGCTTTTTTTTACAAGGTTGGAGTACAAAAACACAGTCCGTTTCAAATAAACAGAAGTGGTTTTTAACGAAGCAAATGATGTTAACGACGTTCCTTCTTCCGAACAAGATAATTTCCAATGTTTTGTCTCATCTATAGGAAGAGTAGAAATGAAGCCTGATGCTCACATATTTTTTCTTCATGGGTCAATAACAAAGCACAATTGCTAGTAGAAAATTCATTTCGGGCGCGTTACAGTCAAATGGAATGCCTACTCTAGACCTGGCGTATAGGCAAAGAGCATCGGCAATGTAAAAAAGCACCTCGCGCCACTGCCCTTCGCAGTAAGTCCCACCGGTGGAGACTGAGTGATATCAAATGTCAATTTGTGTGTGTTTGTGCGTGAGCATGTGGGGGGGGGGGAGGACACCACAAAGCGGCAGAAAGTCTTCCAGCACACCTCCAACGGAAACAGTCCCCCAGTGCCTAGAACGTGGGCACGAGACATTGTCTATGGGACAATGGGGAAGACACACAGCATATGTCCAAAGTGCAGAGAACAACAAGAAAGCCCAAGCTGAAGAGAGGCAGGTTATGGGTGCGTGTGTGCGCGCACATGCGCACACTGAATGCCTGCATATGTAATGGGAGCTGGTTTTCTGCTGCATCAGTGGGCAACTTGGCTTAAAAGCTTTCAGCCCCAGTTGCAGCCACCAGGGAGAGGGAGGGGGGCCCTGCTTCCTCTCTGGACCTGGCTGGCTAATGGAAGCTGCAATACCTCTTAAGGGCGGGCAGGCGGGCAGGCGGGGGGGTGGGATTTCTGATGGCTGGTTCAGAGGGGGAGAGCTTGTCAAAGGCAGCCAGGAGCTGCTCCAGGACAGAATGGTGCCCCGGTGCTTGCTCAGGCAGGGACCTGAAAAGTTCCCACCTTGTTAATGGACCAGATGCTCTGCATCTATTGTTTACCTCCAGGGGCTCCATAGTGCATAGCAACGAGGCCCATGGCCAAAGTACGTGCAGGCTGCATTCAGTAGACAAGGCTGAAGGGGGGGATGTGGGGAGAGAAAGGGGTGTGCGTGTTCACTGCCACAAGAGGTGGCGGAGGCTACAAGCATGGACGGCTTCCAGAGGGAACTGGATAAACATATGGAGCAGAGGTCCATCAGTGGCTATTAGCCACAAAGTACAGCAGACCAGAAGGTCAGTTGTTCGGCAGTTCGAGACCCGAGTGCCACGTGACAGAGTGAGCTCCCGTCTCTGGCCCCAGCTCCTGACAACCTAGCAGTTCGAAAGCAAGAAATTGCAAGTAGATAAACAGGTACCACTTTGGTGGGAAGGGAACAGCGTTCCGTGCGCCTTGGCGTCTAGTCATACCAGCCACATGACCATGGACCATGTCTTTGGACAGCACTGACTCTTCGACTTGGAAACTGAGATGAGCACTGCAAGATCCGGATGCTGGAGGCCCAGAGCAGGGGCAGGAGGCTTCTCCGCAGAATCTGGTTGGCCCCCTCCTCTGTCCGCTGACGACTGGGACAGAGCCAGGCCCTTGCAGCGTATCAGCCCCCTGTTCATTCTGTTGCCCTAAACCAGGGGTGTCGACATCATCTCTTATGAGGGCCGGATCTGACATAAACGAGACCTTGTTGGGCCGGGCCATGTGTGTCATAAAATGTCATGCCAAGTAGCGGAGATATAAACTTTATGAAGAAAAAGAAATTGTTCAAGAGTTTCTGTTCCTTGCCTCCACCATCAACTTAAAATAAAAACATGCTTAAAAAATCAGTAAAGGTAAAGGTTCCCTTGCTCGAAAGCCAGTCGAATCCGACTCTAGGGTTGCGGTGCTCATCTCCGTTTCAAAGCCGAAGAGCCAGCGCTGTCCGAAGACGTTTCCGTGGTCATGTGGCCGGCATGACTAAACACCAAGGCGCACAGAACGCTGTTACCTTCCCACCAAAGTGGTCCCTATTTATCTACTTGCAATTTCTTGCTTTCGAACTGCTAGGTTGGCAGGAGCAGGAACTAGAGACGGGAGCTCACTCCATCATGCGGCACCCGGGTCTCGAACTGCTGAACTACTGACCTTCCACAGCCTGCAGTTCAGCGTCTTAACCACTTGAGCCACCGCAGCTCCTTAAAAAAATCAGTACTCTTGCACTATTTTGCTTATTTAACAGTGTCTGATAACTGACACCTCTTGGTCTGAATTATTGCCTCAAAATGTCTGTGCTGTTGCAAACTTGAGTCTGCTGTTCGGGTGTGTATCTGTAAGCTGCAAACCTACAATGACGCAGCAGCGGCAGAATTGGAAGAAGAAGCAAAAGACAACCAGTTCCCTTGCGGGCCTGATAGAAGCCCCCCCCGGGGGGGGGGGCCTAATCCGGCCCCTGGGCCACATGTTTGACACCCCTGCCCTAAACCGTTGCCTGGGTTGGTTGGTCTGAACCCAGTTCTGGGGGCGGGTGAGGCGTGGAGGGACAACTGCCAACTGGCCGGGAAAACAAAAGCCTCCGGTCCCTTTGAATAGAAATTTAATATGCAGAAATGGGCACCTGAAGCTCCTCACGGCATGGAGCTAAGTAATAACACCTGACAACCGGCCGCAGATCCAACTGATATTAGAGGGGACTGGTTTAATTCCTTGGGTGGAGGAAAGTGGCACTTGCCATTTATATTTTTTTGAGACTTCAACGGCTGTTAAAGGTACAGGAACAAGACAAGGCAAGAAGGAGGTGATCTCCCTGTCGGAGGGAGCGACTCAGTCTGCCTGGACACTGGGGAGGGGGGGCACTACACCACTCTAAGGGTGCCTAGGTGTGTTACCTCCTTGACTGGGATGCCTCTCCTTGTCTTAACCTGGAAGCTGCCCTCTGACCCCTCCTCTCTCTATCGCTTTGTCCTCTCCCTCTCTGCACATGGCCTTCCAGGCAGACACATGCCTCCGCAGGTCTCTCCTGTAGAGATAATATGCCCCTCATCCTCTCACACACGTGATGCCGGACAAACCGGCCACGAGTTGCACGGAAAGTATTCTAGATTAGGGTTCTCTCTCTCCTTTCGATTCCGGCCTGAATGTGAACTGCATCTACTTGAATAAATGTAAGTTTACTCCTCTCCTCCCCCCTCCCATATACTTCTTAGGCGATCAGTATCCCGGCTTCTCTGACTTGGCAAAACTCTGCTATATTAACCAACTGTCCCAATACTTCCTTCCCTCCCCTCTGAATACACACACACCACACACGGCTGCATCAGACAACAAGCTTTCTGCTGCATGAAGGTCTCTGCTCTAGGGGCTTACGAAAGTGAAGACAGCCACATCAGATCTTGCGCTTGCTATCCTTTGCAAGTCCACTGATAGTTCCCTGTCCCCTCCAGTTATTTAAACCCTGCCTCTGAAGTGGGACAGGTAAGCAAAGGTAAAGGTAAAGGTTCCCTTGCTCGAAAGCCAGTCGAATCCGACTCTAGGGTTGCGGTGCTCATCTCCGTTTCCAAGCCGAAGAGCCAGCGCTGTCCGAAGACATTTTCCGTGGTAATGTGGCCGGCATGACTAAACACCAAGGCGCATGGAACGCTGTTACCTTCCCACTGAAGCGGTACCTATTTATCTACTTGCAATTTCTTGCTTTTGAACTGCTAGGTTGGCAGGAGCTGGAACTAGAGATGGGAGCTCACTCTGTCATGCGGCACACTCGGGTCTCGAACTGCTGAACGACCGACCTTCCACAGCCTGCAGTTCAGCATCTTAACGACTTGAGCCACCGCAGCTCCTCAAATGTAAAGGACTAGAAACTTGAAGCTGGTGAAGAGAAAGATAGGGAATCATGGGGTAAACATAAGAACATAAGAGAAGCCAATGCTGGATCAGGCCAATGGCCCATCTAGTCCAACACTCTGTCACACAGTGGCCAAAAACACCAGGTGCCATCAGGAGGTCCAACAGTGGGGCCAGGACACTAGAAGTCTTGATATTTGTTCCTAGAGTCAGGACTGATGCACACGAAGTAACAAGGGGGACAGAAGAGCCTCTGAGCATGTGGAGAATGCTTTTTCTCTCACTGCTGTACATCAGCAGCAGCCCCACCAACGCACACATCTATGAGCAGCTGGGAAAATGTTTCCTCTTCTTTCTCAAAAGGAGCATTAGCTAGCCAGGCACTCTTGTCTCGGGGAAAAATCTGTTGATGTATGCACCACAAGTTCCAGAGCTCTTAGCAGGAAAGGGAGGCTATAAATAAAGCAAATAAATAAATCTGTCAAGAGAGCTTCGGAGTTCCCCCTGCTCAGGGAATCGGTGGCAGAGCAAGGAAGCGGGCTGCATAGATGGGGGGAACACTGTCTAAAATTCTGGTGAGAAGATGGGACGAAAGGTTTTGAAAGACAGGCCGGGGCCGTTAACCTGCCGTTCCAATTAACATACACTGGTGAGGCACTCAGTAGAATAGAAGAAGAAGAGAAGAGATTGGATTTCTACCCCGCCCTTCACTACCCAAGGGAGTCTCAAAGCAGCTTACAAACTCCTTTCCCTTCCCCTCCCCACAACAGACACCCTGTGAGGTAGGCGGGGCTGAGAGAGCTCTGAGAGAGCTCTGAGAGAAACTGCTCTTTTTCAAGAACACCTCTGAGAGAACTATGGCTTGCCTAAGGTCATCCAGCAGCTGCAAGTGGAGGAGTGGGGAATCAAGCCCGGTTCTCCCGGATTAAGAGTCCGCGCACTTAACCACTACACCAAACTGACTTTTGCCAGTCTGCTCTGGAGTTTGCTCTGGAGCTATCCTTCCTGAACTGAGAGAAAAATGTGTGAGCCGGAGGCTAACATACTGTGAGCTAGCTCACACTAACTCAGCTTAGAGGGAAGACTGACTAGAGCAGTGGTGGCGAACCTATGGCACGGGTGCCATCGCCCCAGCCAGGCCCAGACCATCATTGAAGTGTCGAATTCTCTGCCAAATAATTTTAAGTAAATGAAAGCATTTGGAATTGCTTTCCTTACTTTGTTTGGATCATCTTAAGTTAATGTAAAACCTCAGTATTCAGGTTAAATTGCCGTGTTGGCACTTTGCGATAAATAAGTGGGTTTTGGGTCACAGTTTGGGCACTCGGTCTCTAAAAGGTTCGCCATCACTGGACTGGAGCACTGGTTTTTCTTTTCCAAAGGGAAAGCACAAGTCCCACCAGGATCTGGCAAAAGCTGCTGCGTGTGACACAGAACTGTAGGCAGGGAGAAGCTGACTGGCAGGTGGAAATGGGAAGAAGCCAAGTTTCTCTTGCCCTGGAGCGAAAAGCATTGAGATATTCCTGC
>NW_015167579.1:455505-459982 GCF_001447785.1 Gekko japonicus | reverse complement strand
TTCCTGCTGGGAAGAGGTGGATCGAGTCCGTTGCCCCTGACGGCCCCGCACCGCTCTCCTTCGAAGTGATGCTCAAGCGAACAGCTTCCCGGCCCCTGCTGGAGCCTTCGGAACAGAAGGCGACGCCGTTTCTCCCTTTTTTCACCCTGCCAAGATGCTACTAAAAAAACTTAATATTTCTTGACATGCGGCTCCAGCCCCTCCGAGCTATTTTTAACCCAGCTGCTGTGAAAACAGCTTGGCAAATGGAAGTCTCATCAGCGACTCAGCTCCCAGCCTTTCCAAAAAATCTCCTCCCCCGTATTGATGAAACCACAGACGATGTTGGACTTCCTGCAGTTCCAAACACCCCCCTCCCCAAATGCACACCGGTTCTCTCTCCCACACAGGCCTCGGACCCAGATTCATGAGCTCACAACATTGGGATTCGTCTTCCACTTCTCCCACCCCCTTCTCCTCCACAACAGTCAAATCTTGCCCCCCCCTTCTCTCGGCGTGTTCAGGATTCGCACCTTGCTCTTAGTATCGGGTGCTGGGATCTGTACCGGTTACGGGCAATGTTCCCTGTAAGCTGTGGAGTCTTGTGAGCAAAAATTCTACCTTGTGAGCTACTGGCATGAAAGTTGTGAGCAAGCAATTTGGCTGCTGCATAAATTAGTTTGCTTTGGAGCCCTCCTTCCTGAGCTAAGACAAAAATCTGTGAGCCGGAGGCTAAAAAACTGTGAGCTAGCTCACACTAACTCAGCTTAGAGGGAACACTGGTTACGGGCAGCCCTTCTTTCCCCTGTGCTAGCTTCCCTGTCATCCTTCCCACATCTCTCCTGTCCTTACGGTGTCTCCTTAATGAGACTCTACAGCACCTTCAAGTGGCTAGTCCTTAGCGTTTAAGCCTCTTTGCTACTTTGCCTCTTAGGCTCTCTCTCTCACACACACACAGTCACACAACTACCGTACAGTATTTCCTCAGCTTTCTCCGCAAATTTACTAACTGTCAGTCTCCGCATTCTAAACCTCTCTAACTTCTTCGCCGTTATCTTTCTCTACTCACCTGCTCAAATTTGCACTCTCTGCTCAACAGAGATGTGCTCAGCCACAATCTCTTCCTGGCATGCCTGTCTCTAGGGGCTCTCCCTGCTTTGAAACCCACTCTTCCCATAAGCTGTAACTTCCCTCCCCTCCACATCCTTCTCCTCCCATCTCCCCCCTCACCAGCCCCGGATCTCCCCTCCCCCCCAACAGCGCCCTGCTTTTCAGCATAATCCCCACAGAAAGCCCACGGCCAACATGTTCAACTGTGGTAAACCCAAGGAGCCCCAAATCCTGCAATTCCTCGGCGCTGAGCTAAAGGAAGAGGGCGGAGATAAAAGGAGAGCCCGTTCCCCAAAGAAAACAGAGGCACCAAGCGGAAGAGGGAGGCACTTCTTGCCCCCTTTCCGTCAAAATTTTGTGACAAAAGTATTATGTTCAAATGTGACTCCTCCGAGGTTCTTTTCTATAATGAAATGCAGGACTCAGCAGGCTTCAGCTTGGAGCAGATGAGTGCAAAGGGAGGGTGTTTGACCCACCTTCTTTTGCATAAATACCGCCCCCCCCTTCAGAATATTAGTCTGACCTTTTCTGCACTCTGGAGTTACTCCTTTTCTTGGGGGTCGACCCACAACCACTGGAATGCATTTGGGCAGGGTCTTCTGCACATCTGGCCTCCAATGTTCCCTCTAAGCTGAGTTAGTGTGAGCTAGCTCACAGTTTTTTAGCTCACGTTTTTGTCTTAGCTCAGGAAGGATGGCTCCTGAGCAAACGGATTTATGCAGGAGCCAAATCGCTCGCTCACAACTTTAATGCCAGTACCTCACAAAGTAGAATATTTGCTCACAAGACTCCACAGCTTAGAGGAAGCACTCCTTCCTGTGCATTTTTCCAGCTGTGGAGTCAGTTTATTTTCTTCCACACATGGCTTGAAGAGTGAGGATTTTCAGTGGAGGGCACTGTTGTCATGGGTGGTGTCCCAGCACCCCCCCTTATTTTTTTTTAAATCAACATAATGCTGCAGTGCTGTAATGACAATTTAAGCAGGTTCCCTGAAATCCCAGCTTTCATTTTAAAAAAAGTAAGTCTCTAGCCTCCTCCCTTGCAGAAGTATGCCCTTCTTCTTACCTCTCCATGAGGAAAGGACTAGAGATTTCCTTTTTAAAAAAATAAATAAATAAAAGCTGGGAATTCAGAGAACCTTCTTAAACTATCATTACAAAACTACAGCATTATTATCAACATTTTAGGGCTGTCATGCCACAAATGCAGCGTCACATCTTGTAGCAGAGGATCCAGCCATCTCCTCAAAGCTGGGATTCCCTATGGGGTCATCACATTTCTCTAGAACTTCCGCAGTATCTTGGAGCAGGGGAAACGCCCTTTCTTCCCAGCAATGATTTTGTTAATTGCAGCAACCGGCGTGTCATTGCTCAAACAGCACAGGTGTCTTTGGGACAATTTCTTCAGCATTGTTTGGGCTGCGTACCACAGCTCCATGTTCAGGGCTGGTGCCATTTAGTGAAAATTATTTTGTAATGGGTCAGATCCAAATGTCATTTTCTGCTGGGTTTAGGCACTTCTGAAAGTGGAAGGGGGAGGCAGATTTTGCACTGATGTTCCACATTACGTAACTGATCACGACGGGAGGTTTTTAACCTGTTTACTTATTTGGCTTCCCCAGCTACCAAGCTTAATTAAAGCGGCTTGAGAGAAAGGTTCTTTCTCCTTTATAACTGATTCCCACATAACTTTGGTGCACAGTTCGGGTTTCTCGAGACCACAACATCAACAGGTTGGCTTAGCTTGGGGTGTTCGGCCCCTCAGAAGAACTCAGAAGGTTTGGAACAGAGAAATCCTCTTGCTGCTCCTTTTGCCAGTCCCAACTGGGCCCCTCCCCGGTGGGCCCCCCCCATGCCCCAAAACCCAATGCATTTCCCTAATCCCGTTGAACATCAAAGTACCTGGAAAGGAAGGGATGCCCACCTTTGTATGTAGGTGGAAGATCCCAGGATCTGCCCCTGCAAAAAGACCACAGGTAGCACAGTCAGGGAAGGACTTTCTGAGACCTTGCAGAGCCACCTAAAGTATGATGTGGCAGCAAGAGGGAACCGAAAGTCTGGCTGCCTCAGCAGAAAGCAGCTCCTAATCTTTGCTGCAACGCGCAGCCCCCCAAAAAGCAGATTGGAGTGACCCAGACATACCCCCAAGTAGCAGCTTTTGCCCCTTAAGGGCAACGGATGGGGGGGGTCACTCCACCCACTAGGCTGTGCAGCCCACTGTATTTCAACCCCTTCTTCCAACCAACGGGGATGTTAGCAACTTGCCCTGCATGCTGTTCCTTTCTCTGCTTTCCTCATCTCAGCAGGAGAGGAGCGGGGGGGGGGAGGGGGATGAGGTCAACAGGCCACGCCTCAGTGGCAGAGCTTCTGCTTGGAACGCAGAAGGTCCTGGGTTCAATCCCCTGGCGCCTCCGGTTACGGATCAGGCGGTAGGTGATATGAAAGACCTCCGCCTGAGACCCAGGAGAGCCACTGCCAACCTGAGCAGGCAATACTGACTTTGATGGACCAGTGACCTGATTTCGTATGAGGCAATGTCATGGGGCGCTCACAGAAGTGAGGGTCAGGTAGTCTTTTTATTCATTTATTTATTCAATTTATATCCTGCCCTCCCCGCAAAGGCAGGCTTAGGGCGGCTTACACAACATTTCATAAAAATACAATTCAAATCTATATAAGCATATACAGATTTAAAATCTATATAAGCATATAAAGAAGAAGAAGAGATTGGATTTATACCCTGCCCATCACTACCCAAAGGAGTCTCAGAGCGGCTTACAACCTCCTTTCCCTCCCCCTCCCCAAGTCCCTACAACACCCTGTGAGGTAGGTGGGGCTGAGAGAGCTCTGACAGAAACTGCTCTTCTTCAAGAACAGCTGTGCCAGAACTATGGCCTGCCGAAGGTCATCCAGCAGGTGCAAGTGACGGTGTGGGGAATCAAAACCAGGTCTCTCAGATTAGAGTCCATGCACTTAACCACTACACCAAACTGGCTAAACATATAATATAAATAACAATAAATTAAAGCACAAGTTAAAATGCTGGGACATCATCAGATAAAACAAGAGCAAACATTATTTCTAATATGGCTTAGGTGACCATATGATTACCGTAAGTTTCATACCAGCTCAGTTCGCTCACTTATTATGCAGCGGGTTCAGGCTAGAGGAGCTGCGGTGGCTCAAGTGGTTAAGACGCTGAACTGCAGGCTGTGGAAGGTCGGTAGTTCAGCAGTTTGAGACCCGAGTGTGCCGCATGACGGAGTGAGCTCCTGTCTCTAGTTCCAGCTCCTGCCAACCTAGCAGTTTGAAAGCAAGAAATTGCAAGTAGATCAATAGGTGCCACTTCGGTGGGAAGGGAACAGCATTCCGTGTGCCTTGGTGTTTAG
>NW_015167579.1:434241-455390 GCF_001447785.1 Gekko japonicus | reverse complement strand
CAAAAATTTTGCTGCGCAGCAGCTCCAGCTGAACGAAACAGAGAAAAAAGTGGAGCAGGCAAATGAGAAAATTAAAGAGATAGACACCACAAGCAAGAAGTTGAAGAAAAGTATGGGAGAGGTGGAAACGAGGCAGAATTGCCAAGAGAACTGAGTTTTACAGCTACAGATGGAAAAAGCTAACATGGTTCTCAGGTTTCAGGGGGTTCCTGAAACAGATCGAGAAGATTTGAAGGTGCTCAGTGAACTTATCGCTCCAGTAGTAGGCTTAACAGCGGATGAACTTGTAAATGAAATGGAAGTAGCCTATAGGGCATACTCCAACTACATTAAAAAAATAGTCTACCTGGAGAAATAGTGGTCAAGTTTGTAAGAAGACAAACTAGGGACACCATTTTAAAAGCAACCTCAGCAACTCCACTGAAAATGGGAAATGTTGTCATCAAAACCTTAAAGGACATTCCATTTGAATTCAGACAAGAGAGGAAAAACTACAAGGATCTAATTTCTTTTCTTCAAACAAATGGGATATCGTACAGATGGGTGGTTCCGGAATGTGTCATCTTTAAAATCAACAATAGAAGAGAGACAATAGACTCCACTTTTAAAGCTAAAGAATTTCTGAGACGGCACCTGGGGGAAGAGGAAGAGTCCAAAGAGGAAGAAACGAAGTCTAGTGACTCTGTTACCTCGGGAACGGAAGAGGACTCTGTGGCAGAAAAGGGTGCAGGACCTGCCAGAGTGGTATACAATTTTAGAGACAGAAAGCAGAAGTAAAGGCAGAAGGACTTGGAAAATGGCCTTTTGAAGCGAAGAATAAGAAGATGATCAGAGATTTCTCTAGTAACAACTAACAAAATAACATATAAATAGCGAACTGTTATAAGCAAGAACTCTACAAATATATTGTGACATTAACTCTAACAGTACTAACATTTTAACTAACAGTAAAAAGATCTCCTCCTCTTGGGGTTTTAGATTAGTGTGGTTTGCTTTCCTTTCTCCTTAGATGTTATTTCTTTGTAGTTTTTGTAGTTTTGCAAAATAAAAAATATCCCTCCGGGGATTTAAAAAATATATATTATACCCTGCCCTTCCCGCAAAGGCAGGCTTAGGGCGTCTTACACAACATTTCATAAAAATACAATTAAAATCTATATAAGCATATACAGATTTAAAATCTATATAAGCATATAAAGAAGAAGAAGAGATTGGATTTATACCCTGCCCATCACTACCCAAAGGAGTCTCAGAGCGGCTTACAACCTCCTTTCCCTCCCCCTCCCCAAGTCCCTACAACACCCTGTGAGGTAGGTGGGGCTGAGAGAGCTCTGACAGAAACTGCTCTTCTTCAAGAACAGCTGTGCCAGAACTATGGCCTGCCGAAGGTCATCCAGCAGGTGCAAGTGACGGTGTGGGGAATCAAAACCAGGTCTCTCAGATTAGAGTCCATGCACTTAACCACTACACCAAACTGGCTAAACATATAATATAAATAACAATAAATTAAAGCACAAGTTAAAATGCTGGGACATCATCAGATAAAACAAGAGCAAACATTATTTCTAATATGGCTTAGGTGACCATATGATTACCGTAAGTTTCATACCAGCTCAGTTCGCTCACTTATTATGCAGCGGGTTCAGGCTAGAGGAGCTGCGGTGGCTCAAGTGGTTAAGACGCTGAACTGCAGGCTGTGGAAGGTCGGTAGTTCAGCAGTTTGAGACCCGAGTGTGCCGCATGACGGAGTGAGCTCCTGTCTCTAGTTCCAGCTCCTGCCAACCTAGCAGTTTGAAAGCAAGAAATTGCAAGTAGATCAATAGGTGCCACTTCGGTGGGAAGGGAACAGCATTCCGTGTGCCTTGGTGTTTAGTCATGCCGGCCACATGACCACGGAAACGTCTTCAGACAGCGCTGGCTCTTCGGCTTTGAAACGGAGATGAGCACCGCAACCCTAGAGTCGGACTCAACTGGCTTTCGAGCAAGGGAAACCTTTACCTTTACAGGCTAGAGACAACGATGGTAGGCCGGGGCACAGGCTGGGGGTGAAGGCAAAGATGGTAAAGCCCTGGCACAGGGACACTTCCTCAGTGTATATTGCTCTCCTGGCAGACATCTTCTTTGGCTTCCACCGGTCATGTCAATTCAGTGGTCCTCCTTTCCCCCAATGGAACATACTCAGCAGGAGGGTCCGGCTTAGCACTCATGCCTCGCTGGAAGCTCTCCAGAGCCCCCCCCCCTCTCTTGGTGCCCCTCTTCCAGGAGCAGCAGATGTAGTGAGTCACGAGGGCACCTCTGGGGTCCCCACAAACCATGACGAGAAGGGGGAAATCTCTACGTTTCCAGTCCACGTGGTTCATGGTGGAGACCACAGAGATTTCCCCCCTTTCCCCCCATTGACCCATTCCTTTCTAAAACACTGGGAGAAAATATGGAAGCACAACGAGATAAGGTTGCAGAAATACAGTGTTCCCTCTAAGGTGAGTCAGTGTGAGCTAGCTCACAGTTTTTTTAGCCTCCAGCTCACACATTTTCGCCTTAGCTCAGGAAGGAGGGCTCCAGAGCAAACCGATTTATGTAGCATCCAAATCACTCGCTCACCACTTGAATGCCAGTCGCTCACAAAGTAGAATTTCTGCTCACAAGACTCCGCAGCTCAGAGGGAGCATTGCTCACAACGTGCAGGATTTTCCCAGCTTGTAGCCACCGAATGCCCAGAGCTCCCAGTTTAGCGAAGGTGACGCAATACAGCCAGACCATGGCCGAGCAGAGGTTCAAGCACCAGTCATCTGCTTCCAAGCCTAACACTTTGTCTATTCTGGCTCCGAGGACGTTCATCATATTCTGGGCTCTGTACAGACCCTGCACGGAGCCAGGGCTCCTCGGAACCACCCTTTGGGATCTGTTTTGGGTGCATAAATTCCACTTGGCAATATATAAAATAAATTCTATCCCTTTACCTTAGCAGAACATCTGCTCTGCTGCAGAAGGACCAGGGCTATTTTTGGGCAGGAGTTCCAGCTGGCTCCAGAGTTGGCCAAACCCAGCAGGAACTCATTAGCATAATAGGCCACACTACAAAAAAGGGCCCTGGGTCTTGACAACAAACAAGGTAAACAGAATAAGAAGCAAAAGGTGGGTGTGGCTGGATGACCACACTTCTGGTAACGTGGGGGTGTGGCCTAATGTGCCAATGAGCTGTGTTGTCAGTGGTGTGGCCTAATATGCTAATGAGTTTCTGCTGTTGGGTGTGGCCTATTATGCTAATGAGTTCCTGCTGGGCTTTTTCTACAAAAAGAGCCCTGAGAAGGACCAGTTCCTGGCATTTCCTGATTAAGGGTCTAGGGGTAAACATGCAGAGAGAAAGTTCTCCATGACAACAGAGAGAGTGCTAGGGATGCCAGCCTCCAGGCGGGACCTGGGGACCTCCCGAAATCACAACTCATCTCCAGACTACAGAGATCAGTTCCTTTGGGAAGATGGATGCTTTGGAGGGTGGACTCTATGGCACTGTACCCCACGGACTTCCCTGTCCTGCTCAGGCTCCACCCCCAAATCTCCAGGAGTCTCCCCACCTGGATCTGGCAACCCTATCCCCCATCCCTTGCCAGTGGCCAGGGGGAAGCTGGCAACGCTAAGAGTGACCACTGCCAGACGGAATAGGCGGAACTGGGCTGGATGGACCAATGGTCTAGTTGTCTGAGGCACCAGCGCTGCTGCCTCTGAGCATCACCAAAGGACACATCTGTCATCAGTGAGCGTCCAGATTAGAAAGTCCAGGTTTTCAAGTGTTACCTGGGCTGACTGAAGCTTCTGCCGACATGGACCAGCAACAGCAAACACGGCTGGATTTTAAAGGCTTTTCGCTTCGAAATCTATGGCTGGCCTTGAGAGGGGAGGGGGGGGACCAGTATGCATCAGCAGAAAGTCGCTTGCGCCTGCACCATCTGATCAGTCGTTGTATTGCTCAAGGGGCTGCGGTAAAGGCCACCGAAAAGATTTTCCCTTACGCATCATAAACACGTAGGATCTTGATGTACGATGCTCTTGTCTGCCAAGACACCTTGGCCTTCAATACAGCAGACGGGGGTGCCTCTCTGCCCTCCACAGAAAAAGAAGCATTTTTTTTTCTCTGAAAAAAGAAACCCACAGGAAACCTTGACAACTTTTAGCCAGGCACCCTGGCTCGAAAGCATACTTTGGCACAGCCTGCCTGAGCTGCTCTCTCCTCAAAGGGGAAAGAACCACGGATATCAGTTCCATCTCCCCACCCGGGAACCAGAGCTCCTCGGGGCCGTTCATCTGGGCTTCCTTTTCCCACTCCCTGTAGCCCGCTCGGCCCCCCTCCCCTGCTGCAGCTCCCTTAGAAGGAGTTGCAACACGAACCCGGGACAGACCGCCTGAACGAAAGGTCTTAAAAAGGGAAAATATGATTGAGATGGGGGGGACAGGAGCAATGCTCTCTCTAAGCTGTGGAGTCTTGCGAGCAAAAATCCTACTTTGTGAGCTGATGCTGGCATTATAAAGTTGCAAGAGCGAGCAGTTTGGCTGTTGAATATATTAAGTTTGCTCTGGAGCCATCCCTTCCTGAGCTATGACAAAAATGGCTGAGCCAGAGGCTAAACAACTGTGAGCTAGCTCACCCTAACTCAGCTTAGAGGGAACATTGGACGGGAGGAGAAGGAAGAGGGCGTCTGTTACGGTTCGTCGTGAAAAGGGAGGAAGGCGGAATCGAACAGGCACACTTTCGGGGTGGGCAGGCCCATCTCGTCCCGACCCGATCACTCATATTGGCTTCTGGTACGTTTTCCTATTAAAAAGTGGGCTTTGTTTGGTCCCTGTTTTGCCTTTTGGGGAGGTGTAGGAGATCCCTGGTCTCAGGTCTCAGCTCCAGGTGGGGCCTGGGGATCCCCCAGAATTACAGCTCATCTCCAGACTACAGAAATCAGTTCCCCTGGAGGAAATGGGTGCTTTGGAGGGCGGACTCTACGGCGCTGTACCCAGGCCCGTAGCTACGGTGGGGCAATCCGGGGCTCCGCCCCCTTTCTTAAAGGGACAGCCCCACAAGACCGTCTCCTGTAAAAGCTTTTTAAAGAGAAATTACACCCAAGGAGTGGTGGGGTGAGGAGACGGCAGGGAACTGGGTTTATTTTTGGTGACTGTAAAATTCAAGCCCCGCCCCCCAAAACAAATTGCCCCACAAGCCACAAAATCCTGGCTATGGGCAGGAATTTCCCAACCTGGACCTGGCAAAAAAAAAGATCATGTGTACTAGAGTTCCTTAGGCCTCAGCCCTTCGCCCAGGAATGTAACGGTGGGGTCTTGAGAGTTACACCTTTCTAAACCCATTAACTTCAATAGATGCATATGATTTAACACAGCTCTGGACTGCCCTGTAAATCTTACAGTGTGTGCGAGAGGCATCCGTTGCATAATACATGAACCCAAAATGCCAGCGCGCCGCTTGCGTTCCATCCCCATCACAACCATCTAGCTAGACACAGCACAAATGTTTGTAGCTGTTCCATAATAAGTACAACTAGATCCCTTGGGAGACAGAGCATTCTGTTAGCGCGCTTTCACTTAAAAATAAAAATAAAAGCCAAAAAGCAAGTCAGATTTTAAAGAAACGAACAATAATGGTCACTTTATAGAGGCGGTGTGCCTAGGGTTCCTAGCTATGGGTTGGAAAATGCTTGGAGACTTGGGGGTGGAGCTTTGGGGCGGGATTTGGGGAGGGCAGGATTTGGGGAGGGGAGGGACTTCGATGGGGTATAATGCCGTAGAGTTGCACAGCCGAGTTGGCTATTTTCTCCAGGTGAACCTGTCACTCATAGATCAGTTGTAATCCCAGGAGATCTCCAGCCAACACCTGAAGGATGGCAACCATAGCCATGCCTCTCAAACCAGTGTGTTGTTGTTGTTGTTCAGTTGCACAGCCGAGTCAGACTCTTCGCGACCCCACGGACCACATCACGCCAGGCCCTCCTGTCTTCCATCGTGCTCCGGAGTTTGCTTAATTTCACGTTCGTTGCCTCGATAACACTGTCTAACCATCTCATCCTTTGCCATCCCCTTCTTCTTTGACCTTCAGTCTTTCCCAGCATCAGGGGTGAGTGCTCCCTTCTCATTTTGGGAACAAAGTCTTTGAGCTTCAGCATCTGGCCTTCCAGGGAACAGTCAGGGTTGATTCCTTTTAGCATTGACTGATTTGATCTTCTTGCAGTCCCAGGGACTCTCAAGAGTCTTCTCCAGCACCATAGTTCAAAAGAATCTATTCTTCGGCGCTCGGCCTTCCTTATACTCCAACTCTCGCAGCCATACATGACTACTGGGAATACCATCACTTTGACCATACGGAGGGTGATGTCTCTACTTTTTATTATGCTGTCAAGGTTTGCCATCGCTTTCCTCCCAAGGAGCAGGCGTCTTTTAATTTCATGGCTGCAGTCAAACCAGTGTAAGACGCAGCAAACAAAGGCAGCGCCCACAGAATGCCCTTCTCTAATAGACTTGCCTGCAACTTCCCTTTCTTTCAGACACCCAGTGAAAACTCTCATATACATCAAAGCCCTGGGCAGGTTTAATTGTGGGTGGCTTTTGAATCCTGGAGCTGCGGTGGCTCAAGTGGATAAGACGCTGAACTGCAGGCTGTGGAAGGTCGGTAGTTCAGCAGTTCCAGACCCGAGTGTGCCGCATGACGGAGTGAGCTCCCGTCTCTCGTTCCAACTCCTGCCAACCTAGCAGTTCGAAAGCAAGAAATTGCAAGTAGATAAATAGGGACCCCTTCAGTGGGAAGGTAACAGTGTTTTGTGCGCCTCGGTGTTTAGTCATGCTGGCCACATGACCACGGAAACGTCTTCGGACAGCGCTGGCTCTTCAGCTTTGAAACGGAGACGAGCACCGCAACCCTAGAGTCGGATTCAACTGGCTTTCGAGCAAGGGAAACCTTTATCTTTGAAGCCTATCATAGACCGTCTTCAAATGAATGTGTCGTATTTCAGTTAATGGCTCTGTTTTCATAATCACTCCATGATGTCCACTACACTATCGTATAATAAAATGGTCATGGAAGACAAAAACAAGTTAACAGACTCACCAATTAGAACTTGCCAAAAATCTGAAGAGCATGTGATACAGAATGATGTATACAAAGTAGCTATAGTGAAAAAGTACAAAATGTAAACAACGGAGAACAATGTCTAAACAATGGAGAACTACTAAATAATTTGATGTTGTGTCCCGATGTTTGATAACGTTTCAAAGTTCATCCTTCATCAGGGTGTTCCCTTTAAGCTGCTGTGGTTTTCATACTCATACTGACATGCATCGGGAACAGTAACAATTCAATACAAAATTGGACGCCAATCTCCAACATTGAAGCTGCTTAGCTTCAATAGCTTCAGACTTGCAGAGGGACCAGCAGCATCTCATGCAATGGCTTTTAACTTTTGCAAACCACCTCGGACGCCAATAGAGGAGACAGAGAAGAGCTTTCAGAGACACGTGAAATGGGGGTGGAGACCGATGCTCCCTCTAGGATGCGGAGCCATGTAAGCAAAAATCCTACTTTGTGAGCTGCTGGCATTCAAGTTGTGAGTGAGCCATTTAGAGGCTGCATAGTTTGCTCTGGAGCCATCCTTCCCGAGCTGGAGGCTAAAAAACTGTGAGCTACCTCACACTAACTCAGCTTAGAGGGAACACTGATGGGAGATATAAGGCAGAGATTCCAGGATTTCCAGCTCTGGGTTGGGAAATTCCTGAAGATTTGGAGATGCAGCCCGGGGACAGGAGGAATCTCAGCAGGGTATTAACATTTAATGTCCAATTAATGTTTAATTGGAGTTCACCCTCCAAAGCAGCCATCTCCTCCATGGAAGCTGTGAGCAACTTTGGACTTCCTTGGAGGTCTCCCGTCCAAACACTAACCAGGGCGACCCTGCTTAGCTTCTGAGCTCTGACTAGCTCAGGTTAGTCTGGGCAATTGCTGGGAAGGTGCAAAACAGAGATCCTCTGAGCATGTGCAGATCTGAAGCATCACCCACCCCTTCTACCTTTTCTTCTCCTTTCTGATCCACAGGGCTTTTTTTTTGTAGAAAAAGCACAGCAGGAACCCATTAGCATAACAGGCCACACCCAACAGCAGAAAAACATTAGCATATTAGGCCACACCCCAGACAGAGCAGCTCATTAGCATATTACGCCACACCCCACATTACCAGAAGTGTGCTCCTCCAGCCACACTCACCTTTTGCTTCTTATTCTGTTTACCTTGTTTGTTGTCAAAACCCAGGGCCTTTTTTTGTAGCAGGAACTCCTTTGCATCTTAGGCCACACACCCTGAATGTAGCCAATCCTAATGAGTTCCTGCTGTTGGGTGTGGCCTGTTATGCTAATGAGCTCCTGCTGGGCGTGGCCAACTCTGGAACCAGCCGGAACTCCGCTCCTGTGCGTTCCTGCCCAAAAATAGCATTTGTGGGACCCCAGGCTGAAGCAGGACACGGACTCTGTTTGTTTCCAGAGCTGGAAGGGGCAGGAACTTTTCACAAGCTGGGGGCCCCGTGACATATAAACAGACTGCCTCAAGCCCCAAGACCCTTCTCAATAAATTTTTCTCTTGCTTTCTTTTTTTTTGGGGGGGGGGTATTCAAGCTTGCCCTGACGTAGATAACCCAGGCTAGACCGACCTCATTAAATCTTAGAAGAGAAGCAGGATCAGCACTCGTCAGTATTTGGAAGGGAGACCACCAAGGAATCCCAGGGTCACTAAGCAGAGGCAGGCAATGGCAAACTACCTCTGAACGTTTCTTGCCCCCCCGGGCAGGCCTTAAACAGGGACATGAGAATTGGCTCCAACATCCAGTTCAACGTCTCAACAGGTTTTTTCCCAGCCTGTACTGTCAGTTTCACTCCTGAACAACATGGTGAAAAAAGTAGGACTTCGCAACCTAGGAATCCCAAGAGCGAAAGGGAAAGGGAAAGAAGAAGAAGGAAGAAAGAAGAAGGAAGAAAGAAGGAAGAAAGTAGAAGAAAGAAGAAGAGGAGGAGGAGGAGATTGGATTTATATTGGATCAACCGGTTTGCAAGGCTATAGCCCTTGCCTGTTAGACCTGGCTCCAGACTCCACCTGCTGCAGCCCTTGCCAGCTCCTGAAGCTCAGACCCTGCACAAGTGACCACCTGCAGAGTAACTTCTGAGTCTTTGGAAGACCAGCCAAATCCTGAGCGGCAGGTGACTCCCCCCTTTCTCTGGGCTGCGGCAAGCTGGGCTGAAAATTGACTTGGCAAGAAACATGGCGACTAACTAGCATGGCGGCGGCGGCGCGTGAGCTTAGTGCTAGCGCGGTGAAAGTGGACTGCTAATAACTGCTATAACAGCTGAAAAGTTAGAGAGGAGTGGGTGGCAAAGAGACGAAGGAGATGGAATAGCCGAAAAAAACCTCAGTGTTCCCTCTAAGCTGAGTTAGTGTGAGCTAGCTCACAGTTTTTTAGCCTCCGGCTCACACCTTTTTGTCTTAGCTCAGGAAGGATGGCTCCGGAGCAAACCAATTTATGCAGTAGTCAAACTGCTCGCTCACAACTTTAATGCCAGTAGCTCACAAAGTAGACTTTTTGCTCACAAGACTCCGCAGCTTAGGGGGAACATTGCCTGCCATCACTGATTAGGCACGCCTGCAGACGAGGAGAAAACACCAGACGGCCTAGCCCGCGAGGAACTGATGTTCGGGTCCTCGGGCCGGCGCTGGGTCCCTGCCAGGGATGGAGATGTGGATGGCGGCTTCATGAACTGCATACCGCCAGGACCGGGACTGGCTTGTTTTGGTCCGGCTGGCTGTGGGAGTGCCCGTGCTTGAGCGGCTGGCCCTGAAGAAACGCCAGGTGATTGCAGAGCCCGTGGGGGGGGGGCGACTTGTAGGGGTCCCTCCCACCCTCTGCCCGTGCAGAGTGTCATCAGGTGTGGTACAGCAGGGCGGGCGCTGGGACTGGGCCATCGGCCGTGGCGCGTGCCTTGGACCAAGCTGGCTGGTGCATGGTCGCGGATGGGGCTACAGAAAGCACAGGACACTTCTGGCCGTCGGCGGAATACAGCAGGCACCAGGAAGGGGCCGGATCAACGAAGAGGGGAGCCGTGGAGCTGCCCGACGGGCCGAGGAGACGAGGAAGGGCTGGAGGCGCTACTGGGCGAGGAGGCAGGGCCCAGTGCAGGGGATAGTCCACTAATCCCTCGGGAGCAGGCAGGTTGGAGGAGGAAGGAGTGAAATCGAACTGCCATCCGTTAATAATTAATAGTGGGTTGTTTAAAATAACAGGGACTCGGGATTGATTAATTAATTAGGGGAAGCCATTGGCTTAGGTTTAGTTAAAATCGGGGGGAGCTTATTGTTAATTAGTCAATGAGATGGTTTTGATGAATTACTTGGGGCCCTATTTAATGAGGCTGCTGTATTAATGACCTATACTAATTATCTAATTAAATCAATTGGAATTGATTAATAAGAGGGTATAGCTTTTAGGAAATTTACCATTAACTCCTTAGCCTTTATGTATTTCACTGGCTAGATAGGGACTGACAGGAATAGAGAAAAGAAATAAAAAGGTAATTAATGGCTATAAATTAAGTATAGGGTTGTATGGATTTAGTGTTAACCACCGCTGAGATTTTGGAGCTGCGGTGGCTCAAGTGGTTAAGACGCTGAACTGCAGGCTGTGGAAGGTCAGTAGTTCAGCAGTTCGAGACCCGAGTTGCTGCATGACAGAGTGAGCTCCCATCTCTAGTTCCAGCTCCTGCCAACCTAGCCGTTCGAAAGCAGGAAATTGCAAGTAGATAAATAGGTACCACTTCGGTGGGAAGGTAACAGCGTTCCGTGCGCCTTGGTGTTTAGTCATGCTGGCCACATGACCACGGAAGCATCTTCGGACAGCGCTGGCTCTTTGGCTTTGAAACGGAGATGAGCACCGCAACCCTAGAGTCGGATTCGACTGGCTTTCGAGCAAGGGAACCTTTACCTTACCGCTGAGATTAGAGTTAGGAATGAGTAATAAGTAAGCAGGACATTCATTACTGGCATAGCAATAGCACTTTAGTGGAATCTTGACTGTGACCAATCAAGCTGGTCGGTCTGAGGCTTGAGCCGAGTGCGGCGAGTGAAGACCATCTGGTGCAGAATGGCTGAACAAACAATTCCAGTGCTCCTGGGGAGGGGGAGGTATAGTGGTGGGACCAGACAAAAATGGAAGGGGGCAGAGAAATAGAGAAGCTCAGCCACCTTCCAGCCTACGTCCCATCCCAAAAGTGGCAGGTGGGGGGGCAGGGATTAAAAACCCCACTCCGACATTGGTGCTGTGCAACGCCAGGTCCATAAATAATAAGACCTCAGTCCTGCGAGACTTTTTGTTGGAGCAGGATGCGGACCTGGCGTGCGTGACCGAGACCTGGATCCGAGATGGGGAGACAGTTGCGCTCTCCCAGCTGGCGCCCCCTGGGTTCTCGGTCCTTCACCAATCCCAGACAATGGGGCGGGGGGGAGGGGTGGCGCTGTTCATTCGGGAGGCTTACTCCTTCAGGGCGCTCCTGGTGACGAGGCTCACAGGCATGGAGTGTGCCGGCTTTGTTTGAGAGCCGGGGAGAGTTTGGCTTGTTTGGCTGGTGTACCGACCGCCCAACGCACTGGCTTATAGCCTGCCATCCCTGGTGGAGGCTGTGTCGGGTTGGACATTGGAGCACCCTAGGCTGATAGTCCTGGGTGACTTCAACGTCCATGCCGACGATGCAGCTTCCTCTCGGGCGGTGGACCTGGCATCGTCCATGGCGGCGCTAGGGCTCTCCCAATATGTAATGGTCCCTACTCACTGAGCCGGTCACACGTGCAATTTGATCTTCACGGTGGGGGTTACAGTGGACCGGATCACTGCCACAGCAGTGCCATGGTCAGACCACCATGTCCTGAGGGTGAATGTGTCCCCCCAACCCTGTTTGGGTGGCGAGCATATTTTAGCTCACCCACGGAGCCAAATAGACCCTTTGCAGCTTCAGCTGGCTCTCCGGGATCCACTGCCCCCTGGCGGCTCGTTGGAAGAGCTGGTCGAGGACTGGCATGACCGACTCTCGGCAGCCATCGACGAGATCGCTCCCAGACACCCTCTGCGCCCACGCTCTAGGCTGGCTCCTTGGTATACCCAGGAGCTAAGGCTGATGAAACACGGGCTCAGACAACTAGAGAGACAGTGGCGGCGTGTTCGCAGCGAGGCTACAAGAGCATCCTATAGGACGTTTATGAGATCCTATGAGATGGCAGTCAAGGCAGCGAAGAAGGAGTTCTATGCAGCCATGATTGCATCTGCTAGCTCATGCCCAGCCCAATTGTATAGAACGATTTGGTCCTTGACAGCTCTGCCACAGGGCAGGCAAAACGGTAGGGAATTGGATATAGGCTGTGAGGCTTTTGCGAGCTATTTTGCAGATAAAGTCTTGGCGCTCCGCCGGCCACATTTGAGACAGTATGTGAACTCGAGGCCCCATGCACGTCTTCTGGTCCCATTCTGGATTATTTCGAACGACTCAGCCTTGAGGAAGTCAACAGATTGATCTCAACGGTACGCCCAACCACATGCAGCCTGGATCCGTGCCCCTCCTGGCTAATTAAAGCTGGCCATGAGGGGTTTCGAGGAGCCCTCAGGGATATTATCAACAAATCCCTCTCTGAGGGGCTGTTCCCAGGGGCTCTTAAGGAAGCAATGGGCCGCCCTCTCTTGAAAAAACCATCTCTGGATCCGGCTTAATTGGCCAACTATTGGCCAGTTTCCAATTTGCCCTATTTGGGCAAATTAATAGAGAGGGCGGTGGCGAGGCGATACAATTGCAGAGCTTTCTGGATGACGCTTCCATGCTTGATCCCTACCAGTCCGGTTTCCGCCCAGGCCACGGGATGGAGACGGCACTGGTCGCCCTCACGGATGACCTCCGGAGGCATCTGGATCGGGGCGGGACGGCGGTGCTGCTGTTGCTGGACCTGTCAGCAGCGTTCAACACGGTCGATCATCAGCTGCTCGCCCACCGCCCACCCGGGGGGAAAGGGTGGCTCTCGGGGAGAAAATACCCCGCCCTTCACTACCCGAAGGCGGTTTACAAACTCCTTCCCCTTCCCCTCCCCACAACAGACACCCTGGGAGGTAGGCAGGGCTGAGAGAGCTCTGACAGAAACTGCTCTTTTTCAAGAACAGCTCTTATCAGAACTATGGGTAGCCCAAGATCACCCAGCCAGGTGAAAGTGGAGGAGTGGGGAATCAAACCTGGCTCTCCCAGATTAGACTCCACGCACTTAACCACTACACCAAACACTATATCCCCCTCCCTGAATAAAAAGTAGCATGCTTTGAATGCTGCAAATATGTGACACCACAGGTGTCAAGAAATAAATATTCATCTATCCCCCTCCCCTCCCTCCAGAAAATTACGTATGGAGTGGCTCCTACTAATAATATATGGACATTTATACTTCAGCAAAGGCAGACAGGCCAGCCAGTGTTTAAACTGGCCCTTCGAACTGTCCCTTTACGCAGCAAATACCAAGGGATGCCGATGCCATTGCCCGCCATGCCCTTAAAAGCTTCAGATGCCCAGTTCAACACATTAAACCTCTGTTAAAAGGGCAGGACATTTTTTCTTCTGGCCTGCTGGAAACCTTAAAAGAAGAGTATCTCAGTGGGAGGCCATTTCCCTGAAAAAGTGTAGCTGGAACATTTCTAGCCAGACAGACTGTAAATATAATTTTAAGTAGAAAAGACTGGATTTATACCCCACCCTTCACTCCCCAAAGGCGTCTCAGAGCGGCTTACAATCCCCTTTCCCTTCCCCTCCCCACAACAAACACCCTGTGAGGGAGGTGGGGCTGAGAGAGCTCTTCCAAGGACTGCTCGTGAGAGAACAGCTCTGAGAGAACTTGTGACTAACCCAAGGTCACACCAGCAGCTGCATGTGGAGGATGGGATGCAGCTATATGCAAGACCCAGTGTGGTGTAGTGGTTAGGGTTTCAGGCTGGGATCTGGGAGGACCCAGGTTCGAATCCCCACTCATCCACGAAAACTTGCTGGGTGACCTTGGGCCAGTCACACACATTCAGCCTGACCTACCTCACGGGGTCGTTGTGAGGATCAAAGGGAGGAAGAGGAGGAAGACGTAAGCTGCTGTCGGGAGAAAGGTGGAGTATAAATTAATAAATAAAATATAAGGAACGGGGCTCAGGAGGTGATCGTACAAACATGCCCTACATCAGGGGTGTCAAACTCATTTGTTATGAGGACTGGATCTGGCATAAATGAGCCCTTGTTGGGCCGGGCCATGTGGGTCATAAAATGTCATGCCAGGTAGTGGAGATGTAAACTTTATAAAGGACACAAATGGTTTTTTTAAAAAATTTAAATAAAAACACGCTTAAAACATCAGCACTCTTGCAATATTTTGTTTATTTAGCAGTGTCTGATCACTGACACCTCTTGCTCTGAATTACTGCATCAAAATATCCGTGCCGTTGCAATCTTGAGTATGCTGTTCGGGTGTGTATCTGTAAGCTGCAAACCTACAATGACACAGCAGCAGCAGAACTGGAAGCAGCAGCAGAAGACAGCCAGTTCCACTGTGGACCTGATGGAAGCCCTCCGAGGGCCTGATCCGGCCCCCGGGCCGCACGTTTGACACCCCTGGCTCACGGCCACTGGGGCAGAATTGAATCCTATACTGTTACAATTTGCACCTTTCCAGCAGCAGCAGGGAACCAAAAAGAGAATTTGGGAACTCACAACGCAAACGGAGCACCCACTAAGGATCTGGCGCCCTGCGACCCAGCAAGTTCACGAGCAGATCACGAGAGGGCGGGCAGGAAGGGTTGCCTCTGTGCCTAGTTCTTGTGGCCCTTTCTTACACGCCCAGGGAAATGCCGACTGCCACTTTGAGGTCAGGAAGCAATTTTTCTCCAGGTCGGTTTGGCTGGAGATCCTGGAGGGTTTTTTTGTCATCTTCTGGGCATGGAACAGGGGTGACTGTGGGTGTGCAGGGGGGAGGTATTTGTGAACTTTGTGCCTTGTGCAAGGGGTTGGACTAGATGACCCTGGAGGCCCCTTCCAACTCTATGATTCCATGATTCTAAGTTACAAACTTTTCTCTCCAGCTTCCCTGCCAAGGACTGTCTGGAGGAGGACAAGTTGCCATGAATAACCATTAAAATGCAATTAGCGGGATCCGGACTCACAGGGTTGCTGTAAGGGCAATGACCTGTAAAACAGATGGCAAATTAAATGGCCGGGGAAATGCTGTGCTGGATTATTTGGAGGGGGGGGGGGAAAGCAGCAACTAAGCAAAAGAGTCTTTCTTTCCAAGCCTTTCCAAGCGCAACCTTTGCATTTTTAAACTGAGCAAAAGAGCCTTTCCAAGTTAGTGTCTCTTCAGTATCTCTTAAACGCAGCTGCGGGCACATCCGAGGGGTCATTTCTAGGGCCAGCCCGACCTGCTTGTTAACACTAATATTTCCGGAGCACGGAAGCCGTCAGGTGACTTTACAGTGTCGTCCTATGCACAGTTACTCCAGCCTACGTGCATTGAAACCAATGGATTTAGTCAGGAATGACTCCGCACAGGAATGCACCGTTAGACTCTGGGTTTGGGTTTTATTTCCCCGCTCCCCTTGAGATGGTAACGTGTACTTCAAATGCAAGACACAGAAGAAACATTCGGCAAGGCTGTCTCAGCGTATCCCAGCATCTCTGCAGAGAAACACGCAAGGCATAATCTGGCGCTATGCATATTTACTCGGAAGCAAGCCCCACTGTGCTCAACGGGGCTTGCTAACGACAGCCTGCCTCTCCCCCCTCTCCCTGATCTGGAAATGCCAACGCAGCATCAAAGAACCTGATGGCAGCAAGACAACTCGGCTGGCTTTGCATTTTGCAGCGTCGAGCCAGCGGTCCTGCTTCTGATACTTTTAAGCTGCGTAAGGAGTACACCAGCTTAAGAACATCAGAAGAGCCCTGCTGGATCAGAGCGGTGGTCCATCTAGTCCAGCCTCCTGTCTCACACGATGGCCAACCGGTCCCTCTGGAGATTGGATAACAAGGCATAGAGGCCGTGGCCTTCCCCTGGTGTTGCCTCCTGGCACTGGGATTCCGAGATTGACTGCCTATGAATGCGGAGGTTCCCTTTAGTCACCGTGGCTAGTAGCCACTGAGGGACCTCTCTTCCATGAATCTGTTTAATCCCCCTTTAGAGCGGTGGCCATCCCTACATCCTCTGGCAGTGAATCCCACATCTTATATAACTCGCCGTGTAAAGAAGTTATTTCTTTATGTCCATCCGGAACCGACCGCCCATCAGCTTCATTGGATGCCCTCAAAGTTCTAGTATTTTGGGAGAGGGAGAAAAATGTCTCTTGGTCCACCCCAGGCATTAATCTTATAAGCCTCTATCGTCCAGGGCTCTTTTTGTAGCAGGAACTCCTTTGCATATTAGGCCACACACCCCTAATGTAGCCAATCCTCCAAGAGCTTACAGAGCTCTTCTTACAGGAGCTACTGTAAGCTCTTGGAGGATTGGCTACATTAGGGGTGTGTGACTTAATATGCAAATGAGTACCTGCTACAGAAAGAGCCCCGCGTATCGTGTCCTCTCTTAGTCGTCCCTTTTCTAACCCGAAAAGTCCCAGACTCTTCAGCCTTTCCTCGTAAGGAAGGTGCCCCGACCCCCCTCATCATCTTGGTCCCCCTCCTCTGCACTTTCTCCAGCGCTGCAATGTCCTTTGTGACACACGGCGACCAGAACTGTACCCAGTATTCCAATTGAGGCCGCACCAGAGATCGATACAAGTTGAGATACATATATTGTTGAATGGGCCCTGTTCAAACGTTGCATTTTTAAGTATACACTTTCAGCACCGCGGGGCCAGTTCCGAACACTTTCTGTCACTCACTGACAGTAGGAAGAAGCAACTCTGCGCACGCATGAAATGAGCCATCTCAGATTAGTCGCTACGCTTTCGTCCCATCCTGAGTCAATGCCACACTCAACACATTCCCAGAGAAGACAGCTCAAACGTTCAGCCGAGAGAGGGAATTGAAAACAAATCAGCCATTAGCATCATGCCCCTGTATAAATCAATCGTGCGACCTCATTTGGAGTACTGTGTACAGTTCTGGTCACCACACCTCAAAAAGAATATTATAGCATTGGGGAAAGTGCAGAAAAGGGCAACTAGAATGATAAAATGGTTAGAACACCTTTCATGTGAAGAAAGGTTAAAGCGCTTGGGGCTCTTTAGCTTGGAGAAATGACGGCTGAGGGGTGACATGATCGAAGTTTATAAGATTATGCATGCGATAGAGCAGGTCAAGAAAGGAGTCCTTCTTTCCCTTTCTCACAATACAAGAACTTGTGGGCACTCCATGAAATTGCTGAGCGGTCAGGTTAGAACGGATAAAAGGAAGTACTTCTTCACCCAAAGAGTGATTAATCCATGGAATTCACTGCCACAGGAGGTGGTGACGGCTTCAAGCATGGACGGCTTCAAGAGGGAACTGGATAAACATATGGAGCAGAGGTCCCTCAGTGGCTATTAGCCACAAGGTATAGATAGGAACTCTCGGTCTGGGGCAAGGGATGCTCTGTATTCTTGGTGCTTGGGGGGGCAACAGTGGGAGGGCTCCTAGTGTCCTGGCCCCACTGCTGGACCTCCTGATGGCACCTGGTATTTTTGGCCGCTGTGTGATGGAGTGTTGGACTAGGTGGGCCATTGGCCTGATCCAACATTGGCTTCTCTTATGCTCTTAGTCATTGAGGGCTCAGTGATGTGTGAACAAGTCCTAAGGAGTAACCAAAAAAAGAGAAAAAGAAAAAACCCTACTGCACAGAGGAACTTGGACAATACTTTTATAGGGATTATTTGGGACAGGGGGGCGACATTTGAAAAGGCTCCGATCAAGGATACTCGAGCAAAGAGGAAAAACTGTGGCTCTCTGGGTTAGCCGGCCTCTCTCTCCCCCTCCTCATGTCTGGGCCAGTTCCCACATTCAGTATATTCAAGTGCTCAAGCTGTTTCCAGACTGAAACGCTTCGCTTCCAGTGGAAGGGCTGGATTTCGGAATGCCTCATAAGAACATAAGAGACGCCAATGTTGGATCAGGCCAAAGGCCCATCCAGTCCAACACTCTGTCACACAGTGGGCAGAAATAACAGGTGCCATCAGGAGGTCCAGCAGTGGGGCCAGGACACTAGGAGCCCTCCCACTATCGCCCCCCCCCTCCAAGCACCAAGAAGACAGAGCATCCCTTGCCCCAGACCGAGAGTTCCTATCTGTACCCTGTGGCTAATAGCCCCTGATGGACCTCTGCTCCATATGCTTATCTAATTCCCTTTTGAAGCCTCCTTACACTCACACGCAAAACACAAATATGGAGAACAAACTTAGAGCCCAGAGTGGCACCTCTGAGACTAACTACGTTCTGTTTTGTTGGTCCGAAAGGTGCCACTGGACCCTAAGTTTGTCCTACTGCTTCAAACCACCATGGCTGACCACCTGGATCTAACACAAATCTATGTTGGGGAGAAGACTGAGCCCTTTCCCCTGGTGTGCCAGTTTCTTATGGGAAGGGAGGTTTGTTCTTCTTCCTCTACAGGCACGTTCACACATTCAGCACCCTAAAGCTATCCGTTTAGTACAGACCCTGTTTCCCCACCCCCACCACTGGGGATCCAAAGTGGCTTACAACATTCTTCTCCCTTCTTCCATTTTATCCACACACCAACCCTGTGAAGCAGACCCGCCTGAGAGAGCGAGAGAGTGACTGGCCGAAGGTCACCCCTTGAGATTCCACGGAAGATCAGGGATTCGAACCTGGGCATGCCAGACCCTGACATTCCACCCACCCCACCAACTGAATCATCAAGGACCCTTTATTCCCCCCCCAAAAAATCTCTAAAAGTGACCTTCCTCCCAGACTTCACAACAGCAGTGGCTCGGAGCCAAAATAAGAGATCTGCACATTAAAAAGTGAATGACAAGTGATTAATATGACGAAGGAGGAGCAGCTACCCCGTGCCCAGACTTTACGGCCATCTGGGAGAGTCTCGCCCACGCAAAGAACGTACAAGACACTCCTTTCCCCCCCAACCCTCCCTGTGCGACACCCTGAACCCGCAAAGCACCTAGCTCTGTGTTCTGGAGCCTTTGCAAGTGGACAAAGGCACACATCTGCTGGCTCGATCACAACGCCAAGTTGGCAGGGGCGGAAGCGGCAGCCTGGCGTCTCCCTGGATTTTAAAACCCACTCGGGATATCAGATGAATTAGCCATCAACGTCAGGGGCTTGACATCAGCACAGAAGTTGTCATCAGAGACAGTCAGGAAAATCTGTACCGAAAATTCACACCCATGCACGCCTCTTCCTGACTCATCTGCTCCCTGTTATCAAACTCAGTGGGTAGGGTCACACATGAAGGGGCCTTATTCTGAATCAGACCATGGGTCCATTAGGGTCAGTACTGAGACTGGCAAGGGCTCTCTGGGGCCTCACATTAACTAAAGGTAAAGGTTTCCCTTGCCCAAAAACTACTCGAATCCAACTCAAGGGGGCAGTGGTCATCTCCGTTTCCAAGCCGAAGAGCCAGCGCTGTCCGAAGACATTTCCGGGGTCATGTGGCTGGCATGACTAAACACTGAGGCGCAGGGGACCCACCAAAGCGGTACCTATTTACCTACTTGCAATTTCTTGCTTTTGAACTGCTAGGTTGGCAGGAGCTGGGGCCAGAGATGGGAGCTCACTCCATCACGCGGTGCTAGGGTCTCGAACTGCTGAACTACAGACCTTCCGGTAATTCCAGCTGGAGATGCCAAGGTTTGAACATGCAAAGCAGATGAACATGCAAAGCAGATGCTCTGTCACCAAGCCATGGTTCCTCCCATTATCGAGGAACATTTTTGTTAAAAAGCTTTCCCTCCTAACCCAAAATCTGCACCAACCAGATAAGAGTTCAGGTGTGCTTTTGTAGGTTTACACTCTCCCTGCTCAGCACCCTTGACACGATTAGCCCAAAACCCGTCATCTGGTGCGAAATCGGTCTCCCTCAAGGAGGCATGAGTCTCCCTCCTTCGACTTTGGGCAGGGACATGGGGCTCCATTCTGAAACCCCCGTTCCCAAGACCCCTTGAATCTGTTCTTAATGGGCAGAGCTTGGGCCAGCAACAATCAATGTAGAAGCATGTCTTAGGCTGAACGCGCACACTTTGACGCTAACTGCAAAGAGGAGGGGAGTGGAGAACTGGGCTGCTTCTAGCCTTGGAACTTCTACAGGATGTTTATCGGTCCAGAGGAATCAGCCGTGTTAGTCCGTTGCTGCAAAATGGTAAAAAGCCCAATCGCACCTTTAAGACTAACAAACTTTATTGTAGCATAAGCTTTCGAGAAACACAACTCTCTTCGTCAGCTGTGTTTCTCGAAAGCTTATGCTACAATAAAGTTTGTTAGTCTTAAAGGTGCGACTGGGCCTTTTACAACAGGACGTTCTTGGATGCCCTAAAGCCAAAAGGGGTCAAGCTCTGGAAGGACACCAATCACTTTTTGCAGCAGGTGGGCCCTCAAGGGCTATTACCCATCGTCCGCTAGCAGAACCTCCATGCAAAGAGGCAGTATACCTCTGAATCGTCTCCTCCCTCACCTGAATGTCCTGCTAGTGAACCATCCGGAGGCATCTCACCAAAACTCCCTGGCCTAGATGCAGGTCGGCTGATGCTTCTGCCAACTCATCCCCTTTCTTTCCCCCACTCCTCCCCGCCACCCAGATCTGATCCCAAAAGTGCTGTCGCCTCTGGGCTTGGGGTTTGTGAAGAAGACAGCCCTTCGAGCGGCAAAGCTGCAATTAAAGCAAGCGCAAAGAAGTCACCCTGCTGCAGTGAGGCAGGCGCATGCACACACACACACACACACACACACACGCCCCGCCAGGCGAAATGGCTGGTTTCCAAATCCCCCCCTCCCTTATTAGCATGTTATTATGATTCCCACGCTAGTAACCTTTCGGAACTCACCCCCACCCCCCTTCCCTTAGTAGAGGAGGGACGATGTGCTCCCCCCCCCCCCCCTCTTTGCCCGCCCCGAAACACCCCCCACTC
>NW_015167579.1:424188-434218 GCF_001447785.1 Gekko japonicus | reverse complement strand
AAGGCGCGGAGGGTGGGGGGGGGGGGCGCAATTTGGAAAGACCTCCATTTCCTTTCGCAGCGGGATCTCTGCTCCGCGAGCACAGGGAGGAGGGTTCGGATCCCAGGCGGGGCAGCAGGGAGGATGCAATGCGCTCCCCCCGCCTTTGCTACCGTAAATGCAGAGTGCGTGCAGAAACACGGGGACGTGGGAACGACGCCGGAGTCATCGAGGACAGAAAGGGACCCGAGGCCAGTGCAACAGCCCAGATCGGGACGCTCCCGCCGGCGCGATGCCCCAGGCCATAGCCACCCCCCCTCCGGCCCCGATCCCCGCGCCCACAGTGCCCTATGCGGGGAGAAGGAGCACCGCAGGGGGAAAGAGGAGCGGCGGCCGCCCCGAGATCCCCGGGAGCGAGCGATGGCCCCCGGATGGACGCACACTGGTTTGCGCGCTGGGAAGAAGAGAGCCGGGAGCCGCCGCCGCCGCCCCGCACGAGTCTGCGGGTCGGAGCCTCGTTTGCAGACCAACCGAAGCAGCCGGGAGGGCGCGGAGTGGGAGATGCGGGCTTTGCAAAGGAAGGGGGGCGGGGGGGAAGAGGGTCCCCAGCTCCCTCCAGCAGCCCCGAGGCACGGCGAGGTCCCCCCAGCTGCAGCAGCAGCAGCAGCCCCCCGTGTCCAGGCAATTCTCCCGCACACGCCATCGCTCTGAAAAACACGGGGTGGGCAATGCGGAGCTGGGTTACCTTCGTCTCCTGCAGGCTGGAGCCGGTGCCCGGGGTCTGCTGGGCGTCTGGGCCGTGCTGGGGCTCGTTCTCCTTCTCGGTGATCTCCGTCATGATGATCCCGGGACCGACCGAGCCGGGCTTCTTGGGGGATCCGGAGGGAAAGGGAGCCGCGAGCGTTCCAACCCACCCAGCCGCCTCGACTCTCCTCCTCGCCGCAACTTCGCCGGAATTCTTGCAAGGTGGGGCAATTGGGATTAAAAAAAAAAAAAGAATTGATGCCTCCCTCCAGGTCCTCCGTAGGCAGGGAACGCCTCCCTCCAGGTTCCCCGTAGGCTGGGTCCCCACGAACTCTTCCCCAACGCGTCCCCCGTCCGTGCAGCCCTCCCCTGTTACGCGCAGCGCCACAAAGCCGCTCGGACGCGCTTGCTGCAACTTTGATTTCGGGCGCGAGGCGGCTCCGCCCCTCGCCTTTTATTGTTATTCTAATGAGCCCCCCCTCCCCTCCTCCCTTTACGAGCGCTTCGTTAACCTCGCCTTTGCCGTGGGAGATTCCGAACGGAGCCGAGCCCTCCCCCATTGGCCCTTTCCGGGGAGAGCGTCGCCTCCTCCGCCAATGGGAGGGCCCGCCAGGAAAAGTTACACACCTCATGCGTGAGAACAACAACAAAAAAGAACGTCTTTTGCAGGACGTCAAAGCCGCGTTGTCAGTTTCACGCGCGCAGGCTTCACTCCCTCTAAGACAGGGTGTCGAACACATTTGTTACGAGGGCCGGATCTGACATAAATGAGACCTTATTTATTTATTTATTATTTTTCACATTTATATCTCACCCTCCCCAGTGGGCTCAGGGTGGCTAACAAGGGCAGGGTAATTAGCCATGCCATAATTAAAAACCTATAAAACATAAAAACATCCAACACTTAAAACAATGGTGCTCAGTCAATAACTAATCTCATACCTCCAGGATAGTATCAACACAGTTCCAGGTGGTACTCCCAAGATATTTATGCCCAATGGTCACGGCTTATTGGATCTTCTTTACGGTTGTCCAGGTTCTTCCTCAGGGCCTCGGTACATCCTTTAAGGAACCATGACGATGGTGGAATAGTGGGGCAGCAGCTCCTACTCAAAGGCCTGGCGGAAGACCTTGTTTGGCCCGGGCCATGCTGTCATAAAATGTAATGCCAGGTAGCGGAGATATAAACTTTATAAAGGACACAAACACAAAGATTTTAACTTAAAATAAAAGCATGCTTAAAACATTAGCTCTGTAAGCTGCAAACCTACTTTTGATTTATTGACATTCACCACAGAAATCTCATGCTCAGAGTTCTGAGTCTAGGACCCAGGTTAAAACATGAAATGGCTGAAGGATTAAGAGAGTCTGGCAAAGCAAGTTATGATGCAGCAGCAGCAGCAGAACTGGAAGCAGGAGATGGCCAGTTCCACTGCGGGCCTGATGGAAGCTCTCTGGGGGCTTGATCCGGCCCCTGGGCCGCATGTTTGACACTAAGCTGTGGAGTCTTGTGACCAAAAATTCTACTTTGTCAGCTACTGGCATTAAAGTTGTGAGCGAGTGATTTGGCTACTGCATAAATCAGTTTGGTCTGGAGCCCTCCTTCCTGAGCTAAGACAAAAATGTGTGAGCTGGCGGCAAAAAACTGTGAGCTAGCTCACACTAACTCAGCTTAGAGGGAACACTGCTCCCAATCCTTCCCTGTGTCTTCAGGGTGGAGGATTATCTGCCCCCAACTGGGCCACCCTCCCGGCCTTGGCAAAGCTCAATCTCGCAAAAGAACCCAAAGGCTATAGTCACTCTTATGGCGTGGTGCATTATGGTGGTGCCTCAAATTGTAATGGTTCAAAGTGTAGCCTGTGGTGGGTTATCCGTGTGGCTGTCCCATGTTGCGCTTAACCACAGGACAAGCCATAAGGGTGGGTTTTATTTAAATGCAAGCGGATGGATGCACATATGCACATACAGGCAGCAACTTAAAAAACCAGTGGGGGAAACGGATCTGCAAGTTCAGACGTCTCATCCGGGTTCCTTTCGCTGCAGGAGAGTTCAGACGTCGGAAAACCCAGAGGGAACCCCCAACAAGCCGTTAATTCTGGACTTTCCCCGGTATCTGTTCATTCCATTTCCACTGCGGAACAGCTCTGACGACTGCAGTGCTCTCGTCTAGACGGGTCCATTTATTTCACGCAGGTAACGCATGTGACCGCAGCTTAAAGAGGTCTGTGACGCCCTCCTTATTGGGGAGGACTGGTTTCCCTTTAAAAGTGTTCTTTTTATTCTGTTTATCTGGGTATCTACAGCTGCCACCAGGAAATTTTAAGGATTTCCAAACCTTTATACTTTTACTTCTGCTCTTACTGGTTAGGTAGACCGAGTTCAAGGCTTACGAGGAACTATATGGTCCTGAGGAAGTATTTCTTTCAGAGTTGGTATACTTAAATAAAAGAGGGTTTTTTGAAATAATTCATAAATAAAAGGGTAGAACAATGTATCTAGTAATGTGTAAATAATGAACAATTGCTTGGTGTATCACGCATAATCTGCTCCCTTACTGACAGGGATCTTTCAGGTAACTTTGTAACACTTTAACTCAAGGTCATATATGTTCACTGTTTCTCTCCAGGACATACAGCCTTTCCTATAACTTGTCCAATTAAACTTTCATTTATTTTTTCCTATTCTCTCAGCCTTCCTTTTGTTTCTCACTGAACTAACTTATTCCACACAGGACTGCTTCTCACTTCCCTCACACACAGAACTAACTGCACCTATCAACTGTCAAACCTGTAACTGTAAAACCTGACTGACATACATACTCATCCACTGATTTTCACTTCCAAAACCCCTCCCCCTCTCTGTCAACCACCAATCATACCACACTTACTTCTCTCAACCACTCTAGTCTACTTACCACAGCCATGCAACCAAACTTTTAAAGACACACACACACACCAAAAACAAGGAATCGTTACAAGGGCCCTTACTGAATCTACGTGGCAGATCCAACTGGCTCAAAAGCCTGTGTCATGATCTGGGCTGTGCTACCAGAGGCCTACTAGGCCCAGAGAGCCTGGCTAGCAGTAGGTGAGGCTGGGCCTACAACTCCCAGAAGCCCTTGGGAGGTTTTGGAGCCAAAATGGATCAATAGGAAAAGAGGAGGGCTTGGAATAAAAGTTCTGGAGCAGCAGGAAAAGTTGTTCTTTCTTCCAGAGGGCAGAGCCAAAAGGAAGGCTGCTGCAGGGGAGAGACCCTCATCCTGAGGACAGGGTGAGTAGTGTAAGGCCACTTGAGATAGTGAGCTAGGGACATTGTATATTTAGACCCGTTAGGGCATTTGATTTCTTTTTCTTTTCACCCACTTACTGTTATTATTCTGCACCTTGTTGTTTGACCTCCTATAAAATAAACCTTTTTTTTTGTTTCACTCGGCCTGGTCCTCACGCCTATTATTTAGCCAAAAGGGAGGTCTGAAGGTCTTGGGAGGGTACTCTGGGCCTTCTCAAGGGAACCTAAATCCAGAGTGGTGGCAGCGTCAGGTGACACCCCACCTGAGTCGTGACAGCCTGTTTTAAACAGTGGGTGGCGGTAACAAAGAAGAGGTAAAATATAACTGTGCACAAAGTGCCAATATACAGAATGTAATATCTAATTTAATAAAACAATCATGAGGGCTAAAATATCATTCAAAAACAGCAATCCTGTGATTAAGCATATAATATATGGCACCAATATAAAAACAAATGTCCAATTGTATAAATACAGGTTAAAAGGTCCATAATATATCCATAGGCAAAAACGAATACCAAACGTGTTTTGGCAATAAGACTTCCTCAGTGGTATAATTAACTCCGTTAATTAAAGAGATACATAAAGCTGATCATACACAGAATGGACCTTACTCACACTGAGATGTTCACCTGCAAAAAGGTACACTCGAAGTTGTAGCCGGGCACTCCATTGGCGCTTGAGCATTGCAGATTGGACCTAAGAAGATCTGTGCACCAAGGAAATATTTTACATCTTGATGAGTTGCCCATGTAGTATCTTAAGAATATATGACACCACCTACTCCACAGGTGACCATCTCAGTGTGACAGATGCAATGCGCCCTTCGGAGACCCCCTCTTCTGCCAAATGCAAGATTCTTTTTTTTGGGGGGGGGTTGTTTTTTGGTATTTGTGTGTTTGTGCGTCTGCACCTGGAAGTCACATTGACCTCTGTTGACTGACCCCTACTGACCTACTCTGCACCTGGAAGTCACATTGACCTACTGGTGACTGACCCCTACTGACCTACTCTGCACCTAGAAGTCACATTGACCTACTGGTGACTGACTCCCAACTTGGTATTCCAAGGAGGTCTCCCATCCAAGTAACTGCCAAGGTTGACCCTGCTTAGCTTCCAAGATCTGATGAGATCAAGTTTGCCGGGGCTATCTGGGTCATGGCAAATGCAAGATTCTTGACAAGCAATCCCTTGTTACCAAAAACTACAGCTGTCATCTCTCTCTCTCTTTTTTTCCAAAAGAGTTTTATTAATTTTTCAAAAGTGAAAGAAAAGAAAACAACAACTACAAAGAGGAAAAGACTAACATACAACAAATATGGCGTCTGTACTCGTTGTAACTACTTAAATTTGCATAGATAGATAGAATCTTTCTGTTATGCACTTAGATCAGTTTAACTTTTTAACAGTAGAGCTTATATTTTAAATGCTATTTTCAGGGGTCATTTTGTAGAAAAAGAGGTGCAGGAGCTCATTAGCATGACTCATTAGCATAACATATTTGCATATGCCACACCCCCTGACATCACCGGAAGTGTGTTAGAAGTTACAACTTACCTGGCTGCTTCTTGCTCCTCGTGGCCTGGGGCTGCTGGGAGCAGGGGGTGGGGCTTGCTGCATGTCCCCGCCCCCTGGGCTCTTTACTGCCGGAACTTCGCTCCTGTGCGCTTCTGCAGGAAATGACCCCTGACTATTTTATACATTTTGTGAGATAATCCTCAATCCATCTGTAGAGTCTTAACCAGTTCTTCTCAAAGATTTCTTCTTTTTTATCTTGTAATTGTAAAGCTATTTTGTCCATTTCCACTGTTTCCAATAATTTATAAATTATTTCTTCTTTAGATGGGACTTTCCCCCCCCCCCAATACTTTGCGTACAAAATTCTAGCTATAGTTATTACATGTACAATCATATATGTATCTGGTTTCTTAAAATTCTCTGGAATAATATTTAATAAAAACAGTTCTGGTACAAATGGAATAGTTGTATTTAACATTTTTTTGCAATATCTCATGTATCCGTATCCAATATTTTTTGTAATGTTACATGACCACCACATACAGCTGTCATCTCTCTCTTGCACTATATTAGAGAGGCAGATATCTGGGTCCAGAGTAAGGCAACGGTTCGGAAGGCCATAGAGATGTAGAAATAGCCAGCTTCTGTGCACCCCCCTCCGACCTGTAAAACCACTTGTAGGGTTGCCAAGTCTGGTTTGGAAAATACCTGGAGACTTTGGGGGGTGGATCCAGGAGAGGGCGGGGTTCAGGGAGGGGAGGGGCCTCAGCATGGTTCCATCCCATTGTACCCGCTGAATAAGTCATGGGGGTCCATTTATTCATCCAGCTTCTTTGCCGGGTGCGCAGAGAAAACAAGCCCCTGCACAATGTCAGACTCCCATCACATCAACGAAGAACACACTTGCAGAAAAGAGGTTTCTTTATTTGAAGCAATAGGTGCATAACAGGATCACTGTTCAGAAATAGGCATAAGCATGGATCCCAATAGATTATAGGAAATTCAAAAAGCTGAGGCCCAATTGCGGGACTTCCCCTGCGCGCCATTGTGCCTGGGAAGCAACGTTCCTACTTACTCATAACATACTGCTTCTCATGGATAATGCCATGAGATCACCCAAACTACTACACGCCAGCAACCACCTGCGGCCTTGAGAGATACGGACGTTCCAGCAACTAGGCAATTAAGCGTATAACCAGGCATACATGGGAAAGTGAAAGCAAACAAGCGCATACCCAAAGAACAAGGATACATAAGAACCCACACAGAGTATAGTGAAACATCAGAGCATACACAGAGTACAGGGAAACACATTGGCAGCTTGCTGACACACGCACAGCAGTCATTCAAACTCAGCGTCAGCTCTTTTGCCTTTTTAAAACTGCGGTTTCTTTAACTGAGTTATCAAAGCTATTTATCTGTTTGCATCCACTGCTCTGGGAGCTTCTAGGGAGGGTTGTGGGGTATGTGTGTTGCAGAGCCCTGCCGGCTGGGCTCCCTGCCCCGAAGGTTTAACTGTTCTTCGGAAGGACCTGCTTGCTCCTGCAAATGCCCAGGATACACTATTTCTGGGCCTGTCGCTAGGTCCTGCCCCATGCAGTGGGAATTCCCAGGTGAAAGTGAGATGCCCAGGTGTGCCTGAGCTGATTCAGATTGGCCCCTGGTGTGTGGGGAGAGGTTGAAATTCCTACCCCACCTCTGTGCTGTCTTCCTGACCTGCTATAGCTCCCCCCCCCCCCGGAAGCCACTCTTTGCCCTGCTGGGGAAACATGCCTGTAGGGGTGGGCCCATTTTGCTTTCCCTAGAGGCTTCACGAAGTGTGAGATAGAACAGGTCCCAGACCTATTTCCCCCACCCTCCTTTCAGATTAGTATGGGTTATACCAGGGGTGTCAAACATGCGGCCAGGGGACTGGATGAGGCCCCAGGAGGGAGTCTATCAGGCTCGCAGTGGAACTGGCCATCTCCTGCTTCCAGTTCTGCTGCTGCATCATCGCTTGCTTCGCCAGACTCTCTTAATCACTCAGCCATTTCATGTTTTGACCTGGGTCCTAGACTCAGAACTCTGAGCATGAGATTTCTGTGGTGAATGTCGACAAATCAAAAGTAGCTTACAGAGCTAATGTTTTACACATGTTTTTATTTTAAGTAGGAAAAAAACCCTTTGTGTTTGTGTCCTTTACAAAGTTTATATCTCCGCTACCTGGCATTACATTTTATGACACACGTGGCCTGGCCCCAACAAGGTCTCATTTATGTCAGATCCGGCCCTCATAACAAATGAGTTCGACACCCTTGGGTTATACTGTGTATTCAAGTAATTATTTTGCTGCCCCAGTTACTGTTCTTATTTAGCAGTCCTTTGGGGAAAGGAAGACATAAAACTGCAAATGTGGGATATTTTTGTAATACATCCTGATGGTTTGCAATCCTAGTTTGAGCAGAGGGGATGGGGCACCCCCCCCTAGATGGGGTGATGGATGGAGCCACCTTCTGGGCATGGAACAGGGGTCACTGGGTGTGAGGGGGCAGGGGTCATTTCCTGCAGGAGCGCACAGGAGCGGAGCTCCGGCAGTAAGGAGCCCAGGGGGCGGGCACATGCAACAAGCCCCGCCCCCTGGCCCGCCTTCAGGTACAAGCTCTCCCTCTTCTGTGAGGGCAGATCTGCACGCCCCCCCCCCAATAGCTAGCAATCCAAAACAGTCCAGTGGAGCCTGAGTGGTGGGTGTTGCCTTCTGACACACATCTGGTGATGTCAGGGGGTGTGGCATATGCAAATGTTATGCTAATGAGTTATGCTAATGAGCTCCTGCACCTCTTTTTCTACGAAATGACCCCTGGGGGGGAGGTATTTGTGAATTTCCTGCACTGTGCAGGGGGTCGGACTAGATGACCCTGGAGGTCCCTTCCAACTCTCTGATTCAAAGTCTCTCTGCTGCCTTTGTGTGCTGCTCTTCCTTCCAGGATGTGCATGGTTCTCCTTTCCCTAGCCACACCAGCACTGTGAGGTAGGTTAGCCCTCAGGTTTGCAAATTCACCCAGTGAGGGGGAGCGATTTGAACCTGTGTTTCCCAGACCTTGTTCACTGTTCCGCCACAGTGGCTTGGCCCCAAAACAGTTTTGCTCCTCAGACCCAACTGCCCCTTTCAGTTCTCTGGGGGCACCCTTCATGTGTCCCTTGAGTGTGAAATCTGGTTGCAGCCTCCACCCCACAACTCGCAGTGACACCCGGGGGTCAGTTTGTAGAAAAAGAGGTGCGGGAGCTCATTAGCATAACTCATTAGCATAACTTATTTGCATATGCCATGCCCCCTGACATCACCGGACGTGTGTCAGAAGGCAACACCCACCGCTCAGGCTCCACTGGACTGTTTTGGATTGCTAGCAATTGTGGGGGGTAGAGAACATGGAGATCTGCCCTCGCAGAGGAGGGAGAGCTTGTACCTGAAGTCGGGCTGGGGGGGGGCTCTGCAACTTATCTGGCTGCTTCGTGCTCCTCGTGGCCTGACTGAGGGCTGCTGGGGGCAGAGGGTGGGGCTTGTTGCATGTGCCCACCCCCTGGGCTCCTTACTGCCGGAGCTCCACTCCTGTGCGCTCCCACAGGAAATGACCAATGGGTTTTCACCCCACAAGGCCCATCGAGGACACGACCCACGCTTCCTCCCGGCAGCACATCCCTGGAGCGAACAGGATCCTTGGACCTGAGACAAGGTGGCTGCCTTGTTGGGTTTTTTGTGTTTGCCTTTCTAGGAATCAAAAGGGGCATCTACACCAGCTAAAGGAGCTGCGGTGGCTCAAGTGGTTAAGACGCTGAACTGCAGGCTGTGGAAGGTCAGTAGTTCAGCAGTTCGAGACCCGAGTGTGCCGCATGACGGAGTGAGCTCCCGTCTCTAGTTCCAGCTCCTGCCAACCTAGCAGTTCGAAAGCAAGAAATTGCAAGTAGATAAATAGGTAACGCCTCGGTGGGAAGGTAACAGCGTTCCATGCACCTTGGTGTTTAGTCATGCCAGCCACATGACCACAGAAACGTCTTCGGACAGCGCTGGCTCTTCGGCTTGGAAACGGAGATGAGCACCGCAACCCTAGAGTCGGATTCGACTGGCTTTCGAGCAAGGGAACCTTTACCTTTACCTTTTTACACCAGCTAAGCCAATCAGTCCTTGCTTATTCCCAGAACTGAACTTCGTTGGTCTTAAAGGTGCCCCGGGGACTCAGACTTCGTTCTCAGGTCTGCTTGTTAACTCTTTCGTCTGTATGCTAATTTGCTGCTATTCACAAGTCTTCCCAACTGCTTTAATCCAATCCTAGCTATACCTATTGCCCAGTTACTTATGCATCTCGACTCTTAATTAGCCCTTCCTGGCAACAGACCCACACCCACCAATATGCAGGGCTGGCCCCAGCTTATTTTGCACCCTAGGCGAGGATCCCTTCTGGCCGCCCCCCCCCCATGCGCCCACCATGGCTCGGACCCCTTAATTGGATCCGTCCCCCGGCCCCCC